>NC_087062.1:81995594-82045594 GCF_963678635.1 Symsagittifera roscoffensis
TGAATTTGACTGTTTAGACCCAATATATCCCTTCTATATTGTCCGCTAAGTCCCTTCCCTAAATACCAGAACCAGCAAGGGGTGAGCTGTGATCCGGTATCCCTTCGGTTGAAAGGTTGAATTTGGTGGTCGATCGATGTAATACACTGGGTTGCGCCCCCTTTGATCGATTGCTCTCGACTGTCGACTGTTCTCTTTCTCGGAAAGAATTGCAAGAAACTGGATAGTAATTGAATTCAGAGATAAATATATAAATTGCCGAGTATAAGGACCGCTAGGTGACCTGAATACAATCTATTAAGTATCAACGAATTTAATCTGCGATCAATCCACAATTCTTAATGAAGAATTATTCATAAATAATATAATAAGTAATGACAAAAGAAATACAGATTATTTCACAAAAACCCCATATTTCAAACCTACATTCAACATAAATAGCTATACAGAGCATCAACAGAAATTTTTAACAATGTTTAACTTCCAACATTCACAAATAACACAAGACGAATTTGATAAATTAGCCAAACAGCTAATAAAATACTCATCAGTCTATGCAGCATCCAAATTTGATGTTGGCAAAATCAGCTCATCACTACATCTCCCATTAAAACCTGACGCAGTTTTCAAAAAACAAAGAGCAAGTAAAGTACCAATTCACTTACATGATAAAGTAAACAGATTACTCGATATTTTAGAACAATACAATATTATCTCACCGGTAAACAAAGAAGAACAACCAAAAGGTAACACATTTATCAACCCTGTTATCATCCTAGCAAAAGGAGAATCATTAAAAATAGTTCCAGACGCTAGATACCTTAATTCACTAATAGACGAATCAAAATGCAATTGGCCTATTGAACCAATACAAGTTATTTTAACAAAAATAAACGGAAAATACTTTACAACCGCAGATATGAATAGTGCATATAATCAAATGCCACTAGATGAACAATCGCGACGCTTAACACAATTTGTTATTGGAAATCAGCAATATGAATTCAACCGCCTATTCTATGGAATATCCATAGGACCAGCAGCATTTTCAGCTTTTATGAGCAAAATTTTTAGACCACTAATACTCAAGAAAAACGCAATCACTCATTTAGACGATGTTTTTATGCAATCACAAACAAAAGAAGAAATGTTCAATGTCTTAGAAAACTATCACAAAATACTTCAGAACAAAAATCTGAAGGCCGCCCCCGATAAATTACACTTCTTTTTAACACGAGTTAAATTCTTAGGACATAATATAGAAAGAAAAACAATCACCCCATTAAAATCACGCATTGATGTTATTCAAAAACTCCAACCACCAACAAACAAAAAGAAAATCCAAGAATTCCTTGGAATGTTAAACTTTTTAAGCAAATATGTCTATAAAATGCAATTATACCTAAGACCATTCTATAATATACTTAGACAACAAAATAATTTTGAATGGAACACAGAACATCAAGCACGACTTGAAGAAATTAAAAAACTCCTAACTGAACAAATTTCGAATACAATTCCAGATCCAAATCAACCATTCTATGCAATGTGCGATGCTTCGAATTTTGGCATCGGCGCAGCATTGTTACAATCACACAATGGCACAAACAAAATGAATCTTATATCAGCAAATTCTCGATTATTCACTCAAGCAGAGTTACGACTCTCAACTCTAATGAGAGAAGGTACAGCCATAATATATACGCTAACAGAATATGAATTTCTGATACTTGGATCAAAACATCCAACAGTTCTATTTACAGATCACAAACCAATCATTTTTCTCTTTACACAAAAATCCAATCCAAATCATCGAGTTTATAGATTTCAATTAATTCTAATGAAATTCCCAAACTTACATATAGTTTGGACAGCAGGAAAAAATCTCGCATTACCAGACACATTAAGTCGAAATACACCACTTGAATTGCTTACACGTAAAACTACAGTTGAAATACCCAAAAATATAAAATTCTACCTTGCAGAAAACGAAACATCACCCCGACTAGAATGCAAATATGCAGTAAAAACTGACGTTGAACAATCACAGATAAACAATTTACAACACTTCCCACTTTATTTAGATTGCCAAAATAACCACTACGAAGTTGATCTACTTGGAACATCAACTTTCAAACCAATTCCATACTCACAATGGATAAAAAATAACACCCAACAAAAAAGAGTAAAACAACACCCGCATAAAAAAGACCTTTTTCCATTAATTGAAAAAGAAAACCTAACTGATAAAATAAATTTATCAGGACCACAAACAAACGTTTCAAAATACACAATAAATCAAGTATTTGACCTCCATGACCCACTTGATACAATTACTTTATCTAAATTAGAAATTACAAACATTTTTCTCCCCCCAACAGATAAAATTACAATTAATACTTTGAAACAATATCAAAATCTTGACCCAGTAATTAGACAACTAAAATCATGGCACAAGTATAAAACTAAATCCGTCAAGGCAGATACAACTATTTTAGGAAATAAAACACTCCTCCGATATTTTCGAAAATTTAATAATACAACAATTAACGAAAACACAGACCTTCTAGAATACCAATTAAATGAATCTACAGTCCCCTGTCTCCCTCTAAGTATGATTCTTATAGCTTTTAATATTTCACATACACAAAACATTAAAGGACACTCTGGATCAGAGAAAACATATTCAAATTTCATACAAAACTTTTATTTTCCAAATGCACCAATTTGGATAAAAGTACTATGCAATGATTGTATAGTATGTCAGCTCAATAAACCTTATCCAAATCAAAAACAAATAGCTCAAAAACAAGATTTCAAAGGACAAAGTTTGTACTTTAACCACCGTATTTCATTTGATACAAAAGGACCAATTTCACCCACATCCGAAGGAAACTCCTACATTATGGTAATTGTTGACGCGTTTACACATTATGTAGCACTTAACCCAGTACCACATTGTAATGCTTATTACGCTTACACAACATTCTATGAACACTGGATAGCTAAATTCGGACTACCAAAAATTCTAGTTACAGACAACGGTACAGAATTCATAAATAATGAAATTATCACACTATGTCATTTATATAACATCAAACACAAACCACGTACATCTCACGCACCTTGGACAAACGGCTTAGTCGAAGGTATGAACCGTTCACTACAAGAATATCTTAGATGTATCATTAATGGAAATGATACAAGATATACCGAATGGTCAGCAGATGTAAAACTATTTCCCTTAGCATATAATTCACAAATCACGACAACTCTAGGAATTTCACCATATGAAATGGTTTTTAATCAAAAGCCACGCAAACCGATTATGTTTACAGCAAACTCTCATAAAAATGCACAAAGTTATTGTCAACCGAATAAAGATTCAATTTGTTATAATCTACCTCTACACACACACGATGAAGATCAATTTCATCTACCACAAATTCTTAAATTAGCCTCCGGTACACACACCGAATGGATTTTAAACAGAGATAAAAAAACACAGTGAAATTTACCAAAAAGTAACAAAAAGTTGTTACAAAGACAAAACATTAACGAACAAATAAATTCACGCTTTACACCAGCCTCCGATTTAAAAATTGGAACATTTGTTTTAATACCCAATTTTAACACTCAAAAAGGAATTTCTAAAAAATTACAACCCCTTCGTAAAGGACCATACCAAATAATTGCCAAACCCACTGATGTCACATATAAAATCACCGACTCAGAACAAAAAGAAATTGTTCAACATCGAAACAACCTATTACCTTATTACCCAAAAGAATACGCACTAGGCGAACTAACTCAATTGTATTCTTTCACAGGTTTAAAAGTTATTCAAAATTACCCACATACGGAAAATAAAACAAAGGAACAACATGACATTCACCTCGAAAACCAAAATAAAAAATCAACTACAACAAAAAACAATACAAAAAAGCTAGATCAAAATACACCACAAAAAGGAAGAAAAAATAGAAAAATGACAGAAAAAATAATACCTCAAGAACAAATCGACAAATCAGAACATAGAGAGTCATCACGACTTAGAAATCAACCACGTAAAAACTATAAAACATTCATTCCACAATCTAAAATATTAAAGAAAGTCGAATTTCAAAAACAGCTTTAAATTTATATTTAATAATTTTTGCACCTCTGAAATATTTTGAACTTTCATTTTTCAAAATAACATGCTGACAAACACGCAACGATTCTAGTTCATAATTAGCCAATAGGATTCATCCAATCCGTCACCTTCTCTAACTCTAACACAGATCAACTAGACGAACGATATTAAACTCCAGGCATATCTATAACTATAACTTTGCGACCTCCAGGTCAAAAATAAGCAAACCATTCCAACTTGACAACTAAAATAAATATCACCATAATATCATAACCCTCCTTTATCTAATAAACCAAAGATCAACAATATTTCCCCAACTCAGACCTCAAATACCCCCCAAACAAATATGTTAAATTAGCCTAAAGTAAAAGAACCACCATTTTAATTAGCCTAAAGTATAAAAATCTCAAAAATACCCCAGATCATTTGACAAATTAAAATAAAGACAAAGAAAGACCTCCCGATCACCATAAAATTTGCCCCCAACAATTTTTCACAAAACTCGACCCACTTGTCAAAAAACCAATAAATAATTCGACCACACTTGAAAATTGCCTCAAACAACAAAAAATATTCGATCGAGAAGCCATTTCTTAAATGCTCTTCTCTCGACCAGTTACTTTAATTCTAAACATTCTCGCAAACTTTTTCACAATATTTAAACCTTTCATCATATTTCTTTTTGATACCTTTGAATCTTTTGTAATAATCTTAATCATTTTTTGCAATATTTTTTTAATTTTCTATTCCATATTTGAACTATACCTCCAGCTTTCAAAAGCTATTGACTATACCACAGGTACGATTCACAAAACTTATCTAAATGGTACGAACCATCTTTAGTAGAACAGATATTTTTTTACTATTTGTAATTTTTATAACATTTCTATCATCTCTCATCTTGACAATATGCAAATGTATAAAGAAAGCAATTATCACATTCGCCCTAGCAACAATCCTCCTAATACTTTTTCTAGAAGAATACTACAATAAACATAAATTTTTTCATTAAAAGAATAGATCAAAAACCATCAAAAATTGCTAACCAACAATCACACAGTCAGTCTTCACCGACATCATCCCAGGAAAACCCAACACCACCTTCAACTACCCAAAACCCCCAATCATCCACACGAATTTCTTTTCAAGATAACCCATATACCTTTGAAGAACGACACGCTCGCTTATCAGAACCACTAGAACCAGTTCAACGACAAGCACCTCTAAGTGAACCAACATATCACTTATACCCAACATTACCACAAGAATTAAGTAGAATACGAAATCCTAGTCAAAACCAAAATACAGTAGAAATAAATAGACAAATTATACATCCTCGACGAAACAAAAACTTTCAAACTCCCCGAGTTCATTTTGATATACCCCAATCCCCATCACAAGGTACTCCAGAAAACCCCATTGGTATATTACCAGAAACCCCTACGTTTATTTCACAACGTAGCACCTCAAGCCTACCCTCAGATTACTTAGGTTAAACACCAACATCTGAACAAATACGTGAAAATCCCTTTAACCCTACAAACCAAACATCACGACTACCATACTGGACAACACATTCATTCACACAAGGTGAACCAAATTTAATCAATGATCGAATAGATATTTCTACGGATACAACAACATCCTCATCACTACCAGAAACATTATCACTACCATCAACACCATCAATAAGCCAGATTTCACCACCACCTTTTAACTTAAATTTTCCAAATAACCTCGACGCTAGATATCGAGAACAATCATCAACAAATATTCCTTTAAGACTAGACTGGAATACATTCACAGCACCTCCACCATTATTTGGACAACACCTAGAAAGTAACCGACTCCACAACTGGGCACTAAATAGACTACAATATAGACAAGACATTCACGAAGACATTCGTGCTCATAACATCCAAATACTCCAACAGAATAGTCTACAATTAAAATTTGAAATCACGGTTAAATTAAACAACATTACTCAACATCCCTATCCATTAAATCCACCAAATATAACAGCTCAATCCCTACCACCACCATTTATAACAACTGAAGTAATATACAAATACGACAGATATACCAAAAAGACAATTGGTTACATCACATTTTATAACCCATACTCAGGATTGTCATACACATGTATATTCTAAAAATTTTAATTTTTCTCCAACTCCTTTTTCTAATAACCTCAAATCAAAACATAAACCCTTCCCCCCGCACAGGACCCCAAGATTTATTAGTAACACATTACGATTGTGACAAAAACGAACAAAAAACACTACACAAATATGCAATAAATCAAGTATCACAATGCGAAACAGAACCACAAGCCATAGAAACAACAAATGTAATAGCGACACTTTATTTAAAAGCCCGAGCAACAACAGTTATAAGATATAAATTCACAGCAACATTTTCTGAAAAGAAAGTACATTGTTCACAAGTCTCAAATGGAAATAAAAACCGACTTGACCACGAATCATTCTACCAAAGTAATATCGAACGACTTCTACATCTCAATCCCGAAGATTGTAAAAACGAGTTACTAAGACTCAATATCACAAGAAATAAAAACACAGATAGAAAATTAGTATATTTCCAAGTTTTTGCAGATTCTGTACATCAAGCAGAACTTGAAAGATATCAAGGACATATAAAATTAGACAAAAAATACCCATACAACGGCGCACACGGAAAATTAACTTATGATATACACGATAAACACTGGATAACACACATTGGTATAAATGACCCATCAAACTGCAAAGCAGACACAAAAAATAAAGGATATCAAGAAATCATGTTTTTCGATTGGAAAATACAACTCGAAAAAATACAACTCACACGCGATTTATCAGACAACACAATGATCTATCAAGGAATTAGATTACCTTGTAAAAACGACCAAGGCTATTGTGACCCTACAACACGAACACAAGCAACAATTGTTTGGTTCCCCGAAGACACATGTACAACATTTCAAGTAGCAAAAATACACGCTCGTATGATAAAATTTCACGAAAAATATTTTATACAATCAATTCCATATGAACAAGTCCATCCATCACGAAGACAAAGTTCTAATTTTAGAAACATAGACAATATAGAAAATAAATTGACACGTTTTCAAATATATCAAGAAACAGAACTTGAATGTAAATACAGAAATCCACTTCACAAAACACAATACTCCGAGATATTAGTTGAATACGAAAAAGGATTCGACATGACCACTGGAAAAGTAAAAATCGACCCATACGCCACAAGTCACCCTATAAACGAAGGAACATCATATATACCAGTTGATTTTCAAAAAAGTAAAAATCAACCTGGTGGACATCTAAAGCCCCATGACACAAGAAGCACACGTTTACAAGAACTATCACTAATGAATAGTACATATTTCGGTAACATCCACTATGATATTCACCTAGATATGAAATTAGACTACACAATTAGCCGAATTTTTCAAGAAATGTCACTATCTGAATTAGAAACACTTCACCAACTATGCGAATTAGAAAGAACACAAATCCTACAATCACTTGCATTAGCAGTATTAAAAATACCCTACGCAGGATATTTATTATCAGGCAATAGATCAAATTTTTTAGACTATGAAGGAAACATTTTATGGTTTTATACCTGTACCAAAAAAGTATCACCACTATATGTTTTTGAAGATAAACGATGCTATAAAAGAATCCCTATCTTTTATAAGAATAAAGTACACTTCGTTGACACTCTTTCAAGAAGAACCTATTTCTGGGATACCGCAGTCCCATGTGGATCAGAAAATAGCCACAATGTAGTACAACTGAACCCTGATGAAGATAAATATTACCTTCTTACCCCATATCCCACATTAATGCAATCACTCAAAAAATTTTCACCTGAAAGCATTAGAGCTATTGTTCGAAACCCAAATATTGACTTACAATCAATTGGAATATATTCAAAATCCGATATACAACATCACATTAGAACACAACAATTCCAAGAATTATTAACACAAATGGACACGATACAAAGACAATCAATTGACCAAAACTTACGCAAACTTGCCGAAACAGCAGGATTTGCAGACATTTATACACAAGATTATAGCGGATATTTTAAAGACATTAAAGACTATATATATCTCAACGGTGAAAACTACCGACCACAAGATATCTCACCTATAAATATTTTTAGCTTTGTTACACTCAAAAATGAAATTCTTGATTTTCTAGGATGGCCCTATTACATCTTAGAAAAATTAACTATTTTATACGCAATGTTTAACTTTATAGGATTTCTTTTCTCACTCTTAAAAGGAATCTATAATACATGCGCTATACACACACAAGTAAATAGACAAGCAAGTGTAGCACGCATATTATTTGCAGGATTTTTTGGAATTTTTTCATCATCAATAAATAAAATTCTTTTAGACGCACAAATAAAAGAATACAACACAAAAATAGCAACAAGACAGAACACATATGACGAAGAACATAACAATGTAGACATTACGCCTACAGCACCACAGTTACCACCCCTACCACATAACCATCCATTATCACTAGTCCCACGAAATTTTCGAAATTTAGCAATAACACATACTCCAAATTTCAGACCAACCATATCACAAAGTCCCATTCAACATATAATGACACACAATTCACTAGATGAAAATACATATGAACAAATTATAGAACAACCACATACAACTGCTTTTCAGTCTCAAAATAATAATTTTTTTAGCCCACGATGAGCCGACAACTTGGATCCCTACACCGCTCAAATTCCCACCCAACCAACCTCAACACTCCAATTACAATAATTCCACTTTTTGCTTTCCCGCCACCCGATTTCCCAAACAATAATATAACATCAGGCATGAATTCAGACACTAATTCACATAACTCAGTTTTATACTCCATCTCACAACTCAATAACCCAGATATTGAAACCCCTGATGAATTTGCCGACTCTGAACCATCTCCATCCAATAATTTTCAAACCAATCCCTCAGTTTTTTCGAAACCCCCTTTTCAACCAATCCCACCATATAACCCACTCCCAGCCATTTTTACACCCTCCTATGCTTCACAAGTTACCCCAACCTACTCTTCACTTCATTCAGATCGATCATCCAATTCTCCAGACACCCCCCAAATTTCCCAAGAACTAGATAATTTTATCACCTTACAACAACAACCCTTCCACCTTGACACCTCAACTATAAACCAGATTTCATCAACCATAGGATCATCAAATCCACCTACCCCTACACCCTCTTCAGCTTATACCGCATCATTAGCACCATCATCCACATCCACCGAATCATCAATTAGCACTAATAGAGCTTATCGCACTTTCAAAAGAAAATTCCCAAACCATCCATTTCCAACAAAACCAGAAATAGCCCGAGAATATATTAATCACCCAAATCACACTAACACGAAAGATTTTTTAGCAATCACCCTACCTTCATTTCCACAATATACTTTGAACACTCCTAACGACACTAACGACACACGTAGTTTTGTAGATGAACAAGTTTTAATGCCTACACTTCATTGGACATCATATTATCATTTTACTAACCCCCTTTGCCTACCTTTATCTAATACTCACATCGATATAGAACGAAATCAAGATATGCTATATCGACTCACTACACCACTGACACATAGACAATTTACTTACATCGGATATAAAAAATCACTAAAAACATACACTGCACCCCGAGCTAACGAATATACGCTAGAATATTACGATCATAACATCATCCGACTTAACCAAGACCAATTTTTAGATGATGATCGCTTCGCTAACCCACAAATCACAGAAAAATTTTTCATCAAAACACCATATGTTTTTACACTCAATATATTTGATCGCAAATTCGACCACATCATTTCTGAAGCACTAACCGACACACAAGCTTACGAAAGTTTTAAAGAAAAATTTAAATTATTTTCACTAACCTTTCATTTCCTTGCACCACATGAACGAGATTTGCACTGCTCACACGACATTATGTTACGCACTAAACAAACCCACACATATACATATTACCGCTTTATCCAAAATCACTTTGACCTACACACTCCATCAAGACAACCACACCATCGTTTTCAATTTATTAACTCTAAATACACATCACCATTTTTTCTTAACTTCACATATTGCATCAAAGATACTAACTTTCACGGTATTCTTCGCAATTATGATCCCATAACCCAAATGTATATTTTTTGTCCCATCACAAAGACCTTCAACGCAGAAGAATCCAGACCCTTCCTTATCCCACATGAATTTGTTCAACCTATAGGAATCCCCATATTAGAATTCATCCACAACACTAAATATAACCACAAATTATATAATCTCATCCAAAACTCACCTTATGATTTTGCAGTTGGCACTGAAGAACTAAAAACCATTAAAGCACTTCAATTGCTTTGGCCACTGCTTCAAACTAAAAACATCATTCGCATACTAGCAAAGTTACTAACAAATTCCGACATAATCCACGACATCTTCCCTCACGGTTTTTTCCCCGACGACTAACAGGTAAGTATAATTTATACATATTCTTAACTAATAAATTTAAAATAAAACACTAACCATTCTTTATCCATGTTTTATTTAGATTTTTAGTCTTCATCTCACGATCATCTGCAAAATACAATAAAGAAAAATAAAAAATCGAAAACTTCTTCAAATTCTTAAAAACTCTATTAATATTTTACACTAGATAAATTCAATAAAATTCATACCAATGTAGTAAATTAATTTATAAATTATTTCCCTAAAAGCAGTAATTCTAATAATGATGAAAATTTGTAACTTAATTTTTCCCCAAAACTAGCAGTAAAATTGAAATTCTATGTAGTAAATTGATAAGACGAAAATGCAGTACTAACCTTTTGATATTTTCATTCACTCGCACAAGAATTCTATCCAAACTCGCACAGCTCGCCCACGAAGAATTGTTTAAATAATGAATTTCAGTTTCAAGCTTTCACACTCAACAACTCTAACACACGATAACAAGTTTCAAACTTTCCTTTAACCCGGTTGGAAAGGAATTATATACTAAACAAAACTAACCAACGCAGCTTACTAAACACCGCAACACATAGAATAACAGCATGACTAAGAAAAGGAAACCAACGGTACCCAAACCGGATTAACCCAGTTTAAAACTGGATAATTTATTCTTTTGAAGACTATTATAAAGTCTAAGAAAGAAATAATAAAACACAAAAAAGTCGAAAGACAAACCCATACCAAAAACAATTTGATTTTTGAAAAAAGGACACAATCAACGAAACATAAGAAAAACCACAATAAACCCAACATAAAACGTTATCACATAACAGGACCTCTCACAGAAACCGCACGAAATCATACTCCCACTCCTGGCCTAACCCACCAGAGAGGACGTCCTGAGCATGCTCTATAGCCGGCCTAACCCACCGCGCTACATCCACGCTTTGTGACCACACTCCTATTTTTAATAAGAGGTACTCAAGGGTGAGTAACTCTTCAAAATAACCGAACTAAAACAAAAAGCTTTTGTGAAAACAACTAACCAAAATCATAATTAAAACACCAAACTAATAAAAATTTTATAAAATGTAAATTATACCTTGCAGTATATAGATCAGCATACAACACCAAAGACGAACATCCAAAGACAAAATGACCCCTATACACTCGAAAAAGAATGGCCAACCACAATCAATATGCCGCCCACAATCACAACTCAAAGGATTTAGAGTACGACTTGACTTCGCAGAAAAGGACTTCATTGAACTAGACCAATGACCACCTCGATGTTCAAGTATACGTACAGATCCGAGTAACCAGGCATCCCCTCCACGCACAATCTCCACGCCATTCCCAGACAAGGTCACACACAAAGAAGTTCTCTACATGAAACGAAAAAACCTGTCATAGCCAACCATTCCGAAAAAGGATTCGACATGACCACTGGAAAAGTAAAAATCGACCCATACGCCACAAGTCACCCTATAAACGAAGGAACATCATATATACCAGTTGATTTTCAAAAAAGTAAAAATCAACCTGGTGGACATCTAAAGCCCCATGACACAAGAAGCACACGTTTACAAGAACTATCACTAATGAATAGTACATATTTCGGTAACATCCACTATGATATTCACCTAGATATGAAATTAGACTACACAATTAGCCGAATTTTTCAAGAAATGTCACTATCTGAATTAGAAACACTTCACCAACTATGCGAATTAGAAAGAACACAAATCCTACAATCACTTGCATTAGCAGTATTAAAAATACCCTACGCAGGATATTTATTATCAGGCAATAGATCAAATTTTTTAGACTATGAAGGAAACATTTTATGGTTTTATACCTGTACCAAAAAAGTATCACCACTATATTTTTTTTAAGATAAACGATGCTATAAAAGAATCCCTATCTTTTATAAGAATAAAGTACACTTCGTTGACACTCTTTCAAGAAGAACCTATTTCTGGGATACCGCAGTCCCATGTGGATCAGAAAATAGCCACAATGTAGTACAACTGAACCCTGATGAAGATAAATATTACCTTCTTACCCCATATCCCACATTAATGCAATCACTCAAAAAATTTTCACCTGAAAGCATTAGAGCTATTGTTCGAAACCCAAATATTGACTTACAATCAATTGGAATATATTCAAAATCCGATATACAACATCACATTAGAACACAACAATTCCAAGAATTATTAACACAAATGGACACGATACAAAGACAATCAATTGACCAAAACTTACGCAAACTTGCCGAAACAGCAGGATTTGCAGACATTTATACACAAGATTATAGCGGATATTTTAAAGACATTAAAGACTATATATATCTCAACGGTGAAAACTACCGACCACAAGATATCTCACCTATAAATATTTTTAGCTTTCTTACACTCAAAAATGAAATTCTTGATTTTCTAGGATGGCCCTATTACATCTTAAAAAAATTAACTATTTTATACGCAATGTTTAACTTTATAGGATTTCTTTTCTCACTCTTAAAAGGAATCTATAATACATGCGCTATACACACACAAGTAAATAGACAAGCAAGTGTAGCACGCATATTATTTGCAGGATTTTTTGGAATTTTTTCATCATCAATAAATAAAATTCTTTTAGACGCACAAATAAAAGAATACAACACAAAAATAGCAACAAGACAGAACACATATGACGAAGAACATAACAATGTAGACATTACGCCTACAGCACCACAGTTACCACCCCTACCACATAACCATCCATTATCACTAGTCCCACGAAATTTTCGAAATTTAGCAATAACACATACTCCAAATTTCAGACCAACCATATCACAAAGTCCCATTCAACATATAATGACACACAATTCACTAGATGAAAATACATATGAACAAATTATAGAACAACCACATACAACTGCTTTTCAGTCTCAAAATAATAATTTTTTTAGCCCACGATGAGCCGACAACTTGGATCCCTACACCGCTCAAATTCCCACCCAACCAACCTCAACACTCCAATTACAATAATTCCACTTTTTGCTTTCCCGCCACCCGATTTCCCAAACAATAATATAACATCAGGCATGAATTCAGACACTAATTCACATAACTCAGTTTTATACTCCATCTCACAACTCAATAACCCAGATATTGAAACCCCTGATGAATTTGCCGACTCTGAACCATCTCCATCCAATAATTTTCAAACCAATCCCTCAGTTTTTTCGAAACCCCCTTTTCAACCAATCCCACCATATAACCCACTCCCATCCATTTCTACACCCTCCTATGCTTCACAAGTTACCCCAACCTACTCTTCACTTCATTCAGATCGATCATCCAATTCTCCAGACACCCCCCAAATTTCCCAAGAACTAGATAATTTTATCACCTTACAACAACAACCCTTCCACCTTGACACCTCAACTATAAACCAGATTTCATCAACCATAGGATCATCAAATCCACCTACCCCTACACCCTCTTCAGCTTATACCGCATCATTAGCACCATCATCCACATCCACCGAATCATCAATTAGCACTAATAGAGCTTATCGCACTTTCAAAAGAAAATTCCCAAACCATCCATTTCCAACAAAACCAGGAATAGCCCGAGAATATATTAATCACCCAAATCACACTAACACGAAAGATTTTTTAGCAATCACCCTACCTTCATTTCCACAATATACTTTGAACACTCCTAACGACACTAACGACACACGTAGTTTTGTAGATGAACAAGTTTTAATGCCTACACTTCATTGGACATCATATTATCATTTTACTAACCCCCTTTGCCTACCTTTATCTAATACTCACATCGATATAGAACGAAATCAAGATATGCTATATCGACTCACTACACCACTGACACATAGACAATTTACTTACATCGGATATAAAAAATCACTAAAAACATACACTGCACCCCGAGCTAACGAATATACGCTAGAATATTACGATCATAACATCATCCGACTTAACCGAGACCAATTTTTAGATGATGATCGCTTCGCTAACCCACAAATCACGGAAAAATTTTTCATCAAAACACCATATGTTTTTACACTCAATATATTTGATCGCAAATTCGACCACATCATTTCTGAAGCACTAACCGACACACAAGCTTACGAAAGTTTTAAAGAAAAATTTAAATTATTTTCACTAACCTTTCATTTCCTTGCACCACATGAACGAGATTTGCACTGCTCACACGACATTATGTTACGCACTAAACAAACCCACACATATACATATTACCGCTTTATCCAAAATCACTTTGACCTACACACTCCATCAAGACAACCACACCATCGTTTTCAATTTATTAACTCTAAATACACATCACCATTTTCTCTTAACTTCACATATTGCATCAAAGATACTAACTTTCACGGTATTCTTCGCAATTATGATCCCATAACCCAAATGTATATTTTTTGTCCCATCACAAAGACCTTCAACGCAGAAGAATCCAGACCCTTCCTTATCCCACATGAATTTGTTCAACCTATAGAAATCCCCATATTAGAATTCATCCACAACACTAAATATAACCACAAATTATATAATCTCATCCAAAACTCACCTTATGATTTTGCAGTTGGCACTGAAGAACTAAAAACCATCAAAGCACTTCAATTGCTTTGGCCACTGCTTCAAACTAAAAACATCATTCGCATACTAGCAAAGTTACTAACAAATTCCGACATAATCCACGACATCTTCCCTCACGGTTTTTTCCCCGACGACTAACAGGTAAGTATAATTTATACATATTCTTAACTAATAAATTTAAAATAAAACACTAACCCTTTATCCATGTTTTATTTAGATTTTTAGTCTTCATCTCACGATCATCTGCAAAATACAATAAAGAAAAATAAAAAATCGAAAACTTCTTCAAATTCTTAAAAACTCTATTAATATTTTACACTAGATAAATTCAATAAAATTCATACCAATGTAGTAAATTAATTTATAAATTATTTCCCTAAAAGCAGTAATTCTAATAATGATGAAAATTTGTAACTTAATTTTTCCCCAAAACTAGCAGTAAAATTGAAATTCTATGTAGTAAATTGATAAGACGAAAATGCAGTACTAACCTTTTGATATTTTCATTCACTCGCACAAGAATTCTATCCAAACTCGCACAGCTCGCCCACGAAGAATTGTTTAAATAATGAATTTCAGTTTCAAGCTTTCACACTCAACAACTCTAACACACGATAACAAGTTTCAAACTTTCCTTTAACCCGGTTGGAAAGGAATTATATACTAAACAAAACTAACCAACGCAGCTTACTAAACACCGCAACACATAGAATAACAGCATGACTAAGAAAAGGAAACCAACGGTACCCAAACCGGATTAACCCAGTTTAAAACTGGATAATTTATTCTTTTGAAGACTATTATAAAGTCTAAGAAAGAAATAATAAAACACAAAAAAGTCGAAAGACAAACCCATACCAAAAACAATTTGATTTTTGAAAAAAGGACACAATCAACGAAACATAAGAAAAACCACAATAAACCCAACATAAAACGTTATCACATAACAGGACCTCTCACAGAAACCGCACGAAATCATACTCCCACTCCTGGCCTAACCCACCAGAGAGGACGTCCTGAGCATGCTCTATAGCCGGCCTAACCCACCGCGCTACATCCACGCTTTGTGACCACACTCCTATTTTTAATAAGAGGTACTCAAGGGTGAGTAACTCTTCAAAATAACCGAACTAAAACAAAAAGCTTTTGTGAAAACAACTAACCAAAATCATAATTAAAACACCAAACTAATAAAAATTTTATAAAATGTAAATTATACCTTGCAGTATATAGATCAGCATACAACACCAAAGACGAACATCCAAAGACAAAATGACCCCTATACACTCGAAAAAGAATGGCCAACCACAATCAATATGCCGCCCACAATCACAACTCAAAGGATTTAGAGTACGACTTGACTTCGCAGAAAAGGACTTCATTGAACTAGACCAATGACCACCTCGATGTTCAAGTATACGTACAGATCCGAGTAACCAGGCATCCCCTCCACGCACAATCTCCACGCCATTCCCAGACAAGGTCACACACAAAGAAGTTCTCTACATGAAACGAAAAAACCTGTCATAGCCAACCATTCTGAAATCAGATTTGAGTTTGTTGCGAAAACCCAGTCGTTGTCACATGAAGACACAACGATTGATATCCATCATTCCAGCGTCCTGGAACTTCGAGAGAAACCGGATAAGAATATGATGTTCGCCAAATACCAACGTCCATCATCCATCCTTTGAATTGCTAAACACCACAACACATAGAATAACAGCATGACTAAGAAAAGGAAACCAACGGTACCCAAACCGGATTAACCCAGTTTAAAACTGGATAATTTATTCTTTTGAAGACTATTATAAAGTCTAAGAAAGAAATAATAAAACACAAAAAAGTCGAAAGACAAACCCATACCAAAAACAATTTGATTTTTGAAAAAAGGACACAATCAACGAAACATAAGAAAAACCACAATAAACCCAACATAAAACGTTATCACATAACAGGACCTCTCACAGAAACCGCACGAAATCATACTCCCACTCGTGGCCTAACCCACCAGAGAGGACGTCCTGAGCATGCTCTATAGCCGGCCTAACCCACCGCGCTACATCCACGCTTTGTGACCACACTCCTATTTTTAATAAGAGGTACTCAAGGGTGAGTAACTCTTCAAAATAACCGAACTAAAACAAAAAGCTTTTGTGAAAACAACTAACCAAAATCATAATTAAAACACCAAACTAATAAAAATTTTATAAAATGTAAATTATACCTTGCAGTATATAGATCAGCATACAACACCAAAGACGAACATCCAAAGACAAAATGACCCCAATACACTCGAAAAAGAATGGCCAACCACAATCAATATGCCGCCCACAATCACAACTCAAAGGATTTAGAGTACGACTTGACTTCGCAGAAAAGGACTTCATTGAACTAGACCAATGACCACCTCGATGTTCAAGTATACGTACAGATCCGAGTAACCAGGCATCCCCTCCACGCACAATCTCCACGCCATTCCCAGACAAGGTCAAACACAAAGAAGTTCTCTACATGAAACGAAAAAACCTGTCATAGCCAACCATTCTGAAATCAGATTTGAGTTTGTTGCGAAAACCCAGTCGTTGTCATGAGAAGACACAACGATTGAACCTGGAACTTCTCTAACAAGAGAACCCAGACAAAATATGATGTTCGCCAAATACCAACGTCCATCATCCATCCTTTGAATTGCAGAAAGACTATTCTAAAAAAACTCTGTAAAACCCGGATGGGTGGAACCTGATCTAAACTACATTTTATGATTGGATAAATTAGATATTTTACCACTGTAAAGTATTTAATATTAACCAATCATGATCCATCTAACTAACAACCCACTTATTTGTAAATGCTGGAATTACTTGTAATTTCAGCACCAGAGAGATTTGAATTTAACTTAGAAATTAGTTGACTCTCCAAGAAGACTTCAGCAGCCGCAATAAACCAGTATACCCTAGATCTATTGAGCCTAGCAGAGACTAGTTAAACAACCTGAGACTAGATAGTATAAGAGTAAGATTAGGATCGGTATTAGACTAAGAAGTTGCACGAATCTATCCGGCCGAAAATAAGATAGCGTGACGAGCAGACGGTGTACCCTATCCGAAATTACTCTATGAGTTAACCACATCGGTCATAACTCAATAGGATGATACGTTCAAATTATAATATATGTATTGATTCAGATTAAAAATGTATACTAAAAATGTCAAGGAAAATCTGTTGGCATACTTCGCTTTACCTGTTTCATAGAATTATTAATTATCAATGGTAGCGAAGAGTAAATACAATTTTCAAAGCAATTGACGGCTTATGACTCTCGTTTTAAAATTTCTCTTCGGGTAATTTGTTTTCCAGATAATGTTTGTTTTTCTATAACCATTTTTTACTGGATTTTTTCTTTTTCATTTTGTCTGGCAACCAGTGATGTCCTGAACTTTATTCTGATAATCTGTATCCTGATAACCTTTATTCTGTATCCACTTTTTTTAAGTGACGGCTGAGTCCAAAGGCAAAAAACATCATACATGGAATTGTTTTGATTGAGTTAAGGGGCTTAAGAATTGCCAGTTTCTTTCAATGGCAAAAATTAATGCGCGAAATGCTTCCAGTTTTCTAATAACAAAAAGACATCCTGCTGAGATGTCTTTTACATTTATATGGGGCACGATATTGGGTCAGAACATACGAATTATTGTTCCGACTTTCGTAACGAAAATAACGGAATATTTGTACTCGGGGTGGGATTTTTCTTCAGATGAATTTTTACTTTTTTATAGCAAGTTTTGACGGAATTTTTTTTACATAATTCAAAAGATATTGCTGTGTTCAGCTTAAATTTTGAAAAACATTTAAACTGTGATCTTTTTTTGTAAATTTATGTGGGTTTACAGACTGCCATTTTGGCCAAATTGGGACAATTAACGCACTACATTTTGCGCTATTAACGCGTAAGCGGCGATTTAATCCGTCTTAGAAATCGTTCCAAATTGGTTTAAAGAAGCTTACTTGCCATAATTGATTTGTTACTAGGCGTAAAATTGATCTCTTTGTACTTAATGTTGCGGCTGGGGGGATGATTTTCTTTTTTGTTACATATAGTTTTTTTTCATTCTCTTACTGCTCCATTGACCTCAAAAATCAGTTGGAAAAATCAGGGCCTCGCTCTGATACCAGCAGTTTTGTATCAGTTTCTTTTGCTAATTGGAATGGGGAGACTAAAATAGAACTTTCAAAAACTTCTACATTTTTTTTATTTTATCAATACTTTGATCAAAAAAATACTTGAAAATTTGAAAAAACAGTTTTAACATTTAGGTTTTTGCCTTCTCGAGTTGACATACACCTCTCTTCATACAAATTTTATTCAAAAGTACAGAAAATCGCATGAAAGGACCATGTTTAGTGATTTGACATTTATGGAAAGTGTTGAACTAACTTTTTTCCATAACCCAAAAAAGTTTTGATTTTTTGACATTTTACTTTCTCAAAAAATTTTGGTTATCTTTGTAACCGAACACAAGTGACAAATTACTTGGTTTCTTAAACGTAAAGTAACCAATGGTTTAATGGTTTTGCATTAAAAATGCATTGGAAACAGCCTGAAGTGTCTTAAGTCTGTATTTCACAAATAATAAAACAAAAATGTTAAAATTTAAAATTTGGAAAAACTTTCAACGATGATTAATTTTAATTCTGAATTTTAATTTATCAGACGTTTATCAAGGCATACGTAAGCATACCATACAAAAGCAATTGAAGTTATAGGCGTTTTTGAAGAAAAAAAGTTATTAGGCGAAAAGGAAACAAATCTAATATTAGTGTATCCAGGACTACGTTATGCACACACAAAAAATTGTGAAGTGCTTTGTGATTGATGATTGTAAAGTGTTAAGATGGAAGATTGTTCCAGATTAGGTGGAACCGACTAAATTACGAAGAAGATTACGAAATTGCCGAGCTTTATATCAAAATATGGATGCTTGTTTTCAGTTTGGTCAACTCAGTGTTAACTGTTATTTTGATGAAGCACTTCCAATGTCGAAAGCCTGTAAAAATGGATTTCGAAGAAAGCAAGTAGCAGAAACAAAAAAAAATGAGGTATCTCGCAAACACAACACCTTAATTTTCTCTTCTGTGTTTTTTCATACATTTTTCTCCCTACCCTTGCATTTTAACGATTACTGTTTTTGAGTTGCATATTCGTCACAAAAAAATTATGCAAAACATCCTGAATTGACCTGAATACACAAAAACTGCTTATCAAACAGTTCCATACAATAAAAAAAACTTATTATGATTATTTTTAAGTACTATCACTTCTATGCACAAGCAAGTTTTTTTTCGAAAGGAAGCGGCCTGGAAGTGGCCTGGCAGTGGCAGATTGAATTTCTATAACATTTGAATGAAAAACAATTACAGTTTTTTGGTGAGCCCCAGTTTAATTACTTTTTTTCATGTAGTAAAGCAAACTTTGATCTTCTTCAAAGATAACAAGACAAGATTTTCAACCGCAAGGGTTCCAAAAATGAAGTCTTAATCACTTACTAAAAGTTACGCTTATTCCTTATAATTTTTGAGTAAAATCTCTTGCATTATCCCAGAAGGCTAGTCACATATGCAGTTTATTCGCGAGTTGATTGCAAATTAACCAGAGGAATTTTTTATTTGTTTTTTCTCATTCTCACTTCTAAGGTTATTGCGAGCAAGCAATCATATAAGAACACAACTCGCATAACAACAAAAAGTAAAGATATCTTTAGTTCGAAATTGAGTGTTTCGAACTAAAGATGAAAAAATCAGGAGAATTTAGTGAGAACTCCATGACGAGGCCTAACTGTGCATTTTGTGAATTGTAAGCAGATACCGCATTAAGAACGCTCCCTTTGTTCTTCTTTTGATCTTTCATTTTCTTTGATCGTTTCAACAAAATTTTAACATGTTTCAGGACTTGTCTTTGGAATCCAGGAACAAACAGGCACAAAATTGTGCGCCTATCCAGTGCTCAGTTTGACCTCGCAACGCAAAAATTTCACCTGATCATTTGCTGAAAATTGATCCAACCGGGTTGAAATCCGCAGACCAAAAATGCTTATCATATCATTCCATAAAATAAGTCTATGAAAAAATACTAGTCTTACAAATTTCTTGCATTTTGCTGAAATGATGTCATCGAGTTTCCTAAGAACTTTTTTCTTGTTTTGGCAAAAACTCGGGGTATCGTACCAAAAAAAGAAAAACTTTTTTTGTGAAAAAAATGGTACTCTTACAGTTTCCATTTATAGAAAATATATGACTAGCATTTTTTGATGGTGACAAGAAAAATTTTTCCACATAATTTTGAAATTGCCGCAAAACTTTTTTTATGTTTTTTCAACCGCAAAACGAATTTTGAACGCGTGCAAAATTTAATTTTTTGTGTGCATAACTTAGTGCTGGATTTACTTATATTAGATTTTTTTCCTTTCCGCCTAATAACTTTTTCAAAACCGCATAAACCTCTTTTTTTGTATGTCATGTTTATGTATGCCTTGATCAATTTCTGATATTTAAAAATTCTAATTCTTACAATAATCATTGTTGAAATTTTTTGTAAAAATTTAAACGTTTGATAGTTTCGTTAATCTATTTATGAAAGACAGGTTTAGGACATTTCAGGCCGCTTCCAACGCATTTTATTGCGAGACGGTCAAACCTTTGGTTTCTATACGTTTGAGTAACCAAGGTTTTTGTCACTTGTGTTCAGTTTTGAACACTACCAAACATTTTGCGAAATAAAATGTGAAAAAAATCATTTTTTTTAGTTTATTGAAAACTGCTATTACATACAATTTCCATATATGAAAAATCACTAAAAATAGACCTTTCATGCAATTTTCTGTACTTATGGAATTGCCTGAAAAGTGTATATTAAGCATTTTTGGTCATCCTGGGCACCTAAAACATCGATGCATTCTTTCTCTCATTTTTGATTGTGCACTCACTTCTGTGATCAAAAAACGCTTTAGGAACAAATTTTTTATGCAAATTTCGGATTATTATGCCTAGAAGGGAGTTAAGGCTGAATTTTTACACAAGTGAACAATTACAATGAGGTTTTTTGTATTGCCACAATTGGTGTTTTTGACTTAGGAACAGTTTTCGGCGGCAGGTTCAGGGTTTCAGAAAGTTCCAGTTCATTACTGAGTTATTTTCTTTTGTTCTAAGCATCAACAAAAAATGACTGTAATAATAAAGTTTCCGAATCATATTCGGATAAGAAGTTTATGAGTTTAAAGAAGGATAAAATTGGATATTAATTAAGACTTAATCAAAAAATGTCCAACTGGGGTCATCCACACGCGTACCATGGATCCCTTTTCATAAATTACAGGGACTAAAAAAAACTAGTGGAGGTAAGTAGTATACATTTACCATCAACTGTTTGCATTTTTGAGTTTTGCACAATCCCAACATGATAAAAATATGAGAAAATTTTTTATTTGGGTCAACTTAGTCTTATTATGTTTACAAGTCTGATTATAAATTTAATTAAAAACACTTGAACCACTGTTGGTCTCTTTTTGAATAAATTGGAATGGAAACGAAAAATTTTACACTGATCATCTGCAAATGGGACATTTTAGTCGGCGTTGTTTATTTAAAAACCTCTCATGTCACGAATACAGAAAGGATGCTCAAGCCAC
Source organism: Symsagittifera roscoffensis (assembly GCF_963678635.1). Taxonomy (NCBI): domain Eukaryota; kingdom Metazoa; phylum Xenacoelomorpha; order Acoela; family Convolutidae; genus Symsagittifera; species Symsagittifera roscoffensis. Next base: position 82,018,600 of record NC_087062.1, read on the forward strand.
GCACCATTTTGCCTTGGGGTTATGTTATTTGATTTGTCGGTTTGCAAGATTTTTCCGACTATTAAAATTGATGTTAATGAAAAGTTTATTTGATACTAACTGACTAATTGAATGGGTCTGAGAAACTGTAAGAAACATGTCTGAAGGTGCATTTTTGGTAGTTGAAAGAAACCATCTTTTACACGAGTGATGGTTAGATGACAATCTTTGAAATGAGTTGGATGAGGAGTCCGTCTTTCTTGGAATAAATAGTTTCTTTAAAATTTTATTTAGCTCGTGACACAAACAACACAAACAATACAAAAAAGAAAGAGTGTAAGGTAAGGTTTGGCATAAAAGGCAGAAAACTTTGTCATAATAGGAAAAATGGAGCTGGAGTTGCTCGTGAGAGTCAACACAAATTAGATGGGGTGGCTGATTTTGTTCTTCATTGTTTTGTTTTTAATTTTTTTTCATTATAACAAATGGGGCATTGTAATTTAGGTGTCGGAGGGTGAGAAAAATTGTTGTGATGTTATTGTAAAAAACATGGAGAGGAAAAAAACAAACACCAGTTTAAAAAGCGTTTCCCATCAATTTGATACATGATGGCAATTTGTTACAAAACTACTAATTTTGGGAAGTTGTATTCATTGCAGTTGTATCATCATTGTGTCCAAAGTCATTTAAAAATTGCAATTAAGTGGACCCGTCTTGTTCACGATGATGAAACAACTTTCGAAAGCAACAATTTTTTTATAAAGTAGTTTTTTGTTGATTGGTTTGTTATTGGGGCTGTGCAGTTCACCTTTACAAAATGTGCGAAAATAATTTAAAAAAGGGGACCACAATAAAATTTTCAGCGAGGCTAAAACATCATCATTTTGAAAAAGATGTTTCGTTCTAGAAACCAATCGATGACCATAGCAAGAAAAAACACTCTGGTCTATAGAGAAACAAGGAACACGTTTTCAGTAATGTTGGTGTGTTACTGACTTGATTACCACGATTCATTTCGTACAGCAGGTAAGTTCATGAGTTTCTTCTAATATAAGACATATACTTTCTGTCGACACATTGGGCGCAAAGTTTTGTCAAAGCTGAAATATTTTTTGACTATGTTCTTCCATATAGGTTACTCATTTTGTGAAAGTTTGTCCTCATTTCCGGACGAACGGGGTATTCAATTTTCTTTTGTTGTAAACGGGATGTTATGACCAAAAACCATCTAATTGAATTGTTGAGAAGCAAAAAGAACATATAATTTTCCTTTAACTGACAAATTTTTTGTAAACAGTAAATTAAGAGTGTCTAACGATCAAATATTCATTGTTCCGCTTATTTCTGGTTAATACCATTTGGTTGCACAAATAACAGACACGTTTTTCTGTCAAAATAATTACATGAACCACCTGCCTACATAAGGGGCAAGAAGTTTTGGCTTTAGCTGAACTAGCTTTTAGCTTGAGTTTATCATAACAGTTAACAGCAACTAAACGTGGAGGTTGTAGAAGTAAGGTTTTTTGCAAACTTTTGATCACAAACTTTTAAGCAAATCAGGCACTCAGAGTTGTCATTCTGAATATATGAATGTCTTATTCAATCTGATATAGATCATAAAGAATGGGATTTGTTAGACTATTTGTAGTAATTGTTTGTTGGTTTGTTGGCTTATTAAGTTTTTGTTGATTGGTTTGTTATTGGGGCTTTGCAGTTCACCTTTACAAAATGTTCCGAAAAAAATTTAAAAAAGGGGACCACAAAAAATTTTCGGCGAGGATGAAAGAGCGCTGCAATCCTCTAATTTGGTCGCTGATTTTAAACCTCATCTCTTCGAAAAAAGGATGAACTAGAAAAAATTCTGCATTTCTGTTAAAATCGAAAAAATGATTCAGTTCAAGTAAATTAGGGTGGTTTCCTGGAACTGTCATTATAAACGATATGATTGAATTAACCTTACACACACGTAAGAAATAAAAGTTTTCGGAGTCTTTTCTCTAAAATTGTCTATGTCTTTTGGCATATAGGTTAGACAGGTATTCGAAAAGTCTAGAAAAAATCTTCTATTAGGCGAATTGTGCAATATTTTTATTGTTCCGTCTTCCCAAGTATTATAATCTTCGAAATATACAAAAAAGTCTCATAAGATTCTGTGTGGACTCCTTCTGCTTCTAATGTTATGATAGCAGACTCATTTGAAAACCTGAACGAATATAAATATACATTTTGTGTTTAACTATTCTATGGCGGCTTCATGAAGTACTTCTCCTGGATGAAGAACCAGAATGACACGTATAAAATTCTATGTTTAAGTTATATCAACAGCTACTAATCGTGTAAAAAGTTTTTTTTTTAATTGTGGAAAACTGGATCAGTATAAAAGTCTGTCTATCTAAATTGCGACTAGCATTTAGTCTGCAGCGATGCACATATAGGTGTTGTAGTGTTGTTTTTATCGAGTAAAATTGTAATGTTGGGCTCGAGACTTTTTCTATTTTTTATTCCGTACAACATGTTCGCTATGGTTATTTAAGTATTGGTCTCTTTTAGATTTGCTTCGAGTATCTGATTGCAGCAAAGATATGGATATCTCAGAAGTTCGCAGTTCGTAAAGAAGCACTATTTTCTTGGTGAGTATTCTTATTATGATTATGCTGGCCTGGCCTATTTGTTTCTTTCTTGAGTACATTAGTGTCGGTGTTTCGGGCTCAAACTTCCAATTGAAAAAATTGAAGTGAAAACTGACAGAACGAAGCTTTACAAGTTGCACTTAAAATTGTTTTTCAGAAACCCATAGTAAAACTAGTTAGTTTTTTTATCTCTTATAAACGTTCATGAATGTTGCTATCATTTCGAGCAGAAATTTTAGAAATGTTTTTCCAGTTTTTTGGAATTGAAATGTCTCCAATTTTTTTCCAACAAAAAGCTAAGGCTTCTATGAAGATTTTTGAAGGAAATTCTCTGTAATGGTATTTAAACCAGATATATTTGTTGGTTGAATCCTATCGGTGGTTGAAGCATCAGTGCTTAGTTAATCCGTATGTCTCGTTTGGAGTACAATTAATAATTTTAAGAATAGATGTTCATGCGGTGTTAAAAATCACGTTATCCCAAAATGCTTCTAAATGTTTTGGCGTATGCATGCCTGCGCATCGTGAATCATAAACAAAAAATTCTGTATTTCGGCCTATGTCTTGTGGAGCAAAAATGAAAGGCGTCATAAAAAGTATAGGAGCAGGCAAAATTTCGTACCAGGATAATTTTTAATCTAAATCAAGTTGATAACCTTTTTGTAGCCATCAACACAAAAAACTTTGTCGGCAAATGGAAAAAAGTTGCGGGTTGTAAGCTCGACAAACATTGTTTGTCCATTAAAGAAGATCGGTAACAAGCTAGCCTCAATTTTTATAACGCTGACATCATTCATGTAGGATTTTGTGTTCTTTCTAGATCTAATTGGTTCTGTAAAAAAGTCAATTCAGATTGTCGAGTTGCTTAGCTTTAAAACACATAATACAATCTAACTTTGCAACCAGTAGAAGTTCGTACTCAATTTCATCAGTTCTCACATGGCAACAAAAACGATCCCAATTCTTGTTATTACGTTCATTGTTGATGCCTGTAAAAGAACTTTCTCCTTGAAAGAAGTTTTACAGCATCCACAAGAAGAAATCACTCTCATTTGATGCTTCTCAATTATTTCTTATTGATGAAACATTCTATTATCATGAAAATGAAATAGACAAAAACTCCAAAAGTGTTTTATGTAAAATTCTTGGCCTGCAGCAGACTTCTTGTTGCTTTTTGCAATTGCTAATTTTTAGATGTGAGCCATTTGGTTCAGATACCTCACTGTATTGAGAGTGTATTTGTTATGAGAGTGAGCCAACCTATTAGAGAATTTGACTATTCTCGCTTTTTGTGAAAAAAACTTTGTAATTACGCAGTTTTCGGGAAATTCCCATGTAAAAACATATGGGTCTAACGATGTTGATTTGCATCCAACTTGTAGTACTGTGCATATTAATGGAAAGCTCTAGGAACTTTGTACTTGTTTTTGTTTCCAGATTTACCACAAATTTAAATTTTGCAGGTGTGTTTCACAGGTGTAGTGTTTAAATTTCACCTATCCTTGCATGAAGTAGAGCTTTAGTGATGTTCCCTCATTTTTATATTGAATTAATTTTTCGTTGAACTAAATAACTGTTTCATGAGTAATTCCATCAACATTTTTTGCTTTTTTCTTGTTTTTTGTCGCTTTTGTGCATTTTTCTGGTGATATTTTAATTTCATGATCTATCGTGTTTATTTGGTGAACGATGTTGGAATAGGCCCACTTCTCCTAGTTATAACGAATCAGAAAACTTTTACCTTTTACAGTTAGCTGCGTTCACGTAAGTTCTATAAGATCGTTGATAGACGCTAATTGTGCTATCAGTTGTATAGAGGTTTTCTGGGCTAACTCTATATGGAGCCACATGATTTAGTACATAACTCATCATCATTCTAATATCATCATTTCCATATTTTTATTCTGGAGAATGAGAAGATGTGTAATTATCGAAATTAGAATTAAAAAATTTATCGTTTTTGCGAACTTGCTAAATATAAGCAGTTTTTGTTAATTTGAATTTACTATAGGTTAACCAGTTGAGCCTGCTTGGTGAAAACTTGGTTGTCGCCAAATTTTTACATTTGATGAACCCGTTCGAACATTTTACTGATCGATTGGGTACTGGTAATGTTAAAAGTTTTATTTTTAATTCAATTAGGTTAGTAACTTTCCCATAATGGGCTGAGCTGGTGTTGAGGTGAGCCTTCTCTCGACCAGTGTTGACATAAGTGTCATTTTCAAAATGTCTGTAGTTATTTCTTGAAGTGCAGTGTCAATTTTTGACATAGTTTTTGTCTTGTTAAGCTGCATGTGGTTCTACGTTGTTTTCTCATGGTGTATTTCGACAGGTAAATTTTCCAATGAACTCATTGGACTTTGAAATGATTTGTTGGTTAGTGGATTATTGACAGTGGGATGCTAGTGGGGTATTCAGCGTGATTCGAATAGGTTTTCATAAAACATTTTTGCATGATTGTTCTTTCGATTTGTTGTCCTTTACCAGTTCTTTTGCTCCTCCTTCGATTAAAAAATAGACAATCATAGAATTTCTATGTGCCGCTTTTTCTCTTGTTTGAACTGAATCCAATATTTTGTTTAATTTTTGTTCGATACTTTTCCTTCGTTCGTATATGGGCCGGATCTTAATTCCTGTAAATTTTTGATTTGCCATCTTCTATTGAATGGTCTTCCAAAAAAACTTTTTGACCTACTTCTTATGGTTTTCCAACTTATAGTTAATCCAATAGTTGTGAATTATTTCATTTGTCTTATGCTTTTTCTTGTAAGCTGTAACATCGATTATATAAAATGTAGTGATTATTTAGCTTTGTTTGATCATGTTTATAAAAAATGTCTGCGTAAAAGAAGATTGGTACAAATTTCAGTGTTTGACTTTAATTTCGAATTTCGTAGTAAAAATAGTTTTGATGTAAACTGTTCTGTTTTAGGGTTTTTGTCCGAAACAATTTGGTAAGGTGTTAACCCAGTATTTGCATTGATAGTGGTATTATGAGCGAAAGCAAATTTTGCAGCTGGATCACTCCAACTTTCTCATGCTTTTTCAAAAAAATTTCGAGATTGTGTCCCGAGAATTAAAATCTACTACAACTATACATTGTTTTCTTTCTGCTTGATTCATTGGTCCTTCATGATCTATTGGTACACTATGACGAGGAAAAGGTACTACATCTGTCTATTGTTCTAAAGATGCTTAGTTTACATCGTGACGTTGTAAGGCTGGCAGGACACGTCAAAGCTCTGTAGCCTCTTTTGACTATGTCTGCTCATCTTTTGTAATATACTACCGAATTAATTGGTCTTTTACGTTTCCCTTCGGGGGTTCCTTGTACTAGTATTGAAATTGTAAATATTGATGATGAGTCTTTATGTACATGGAAACGATATCTTGTATCTGGTTTTTGCTTAAACTGTGTTTGCGCTTTTTCTTTCTTTTATCTCCTCGAACAGTTTTTCGTAATCTGATGTCCATAAAAAAAATTCTTTTCGTATCAAATCATAAAAAGACATTGAAAAAAACAAGCAACTTCGTTTAATGCATGCTTTAAAACCCTAACAACCTAAGACTCTCATTACATGTCTTTGGTTTTCAGGTGATTTTATTGCTTTGAGATTAACTACTTTTTTCTTAACTGGTTGTTATCAAACTTTTTAAATATATGCGCTATAGACCATTCTTACGGAAAACTTCAATTGTTTTCGTTGAGCTTTTAGTCCTGATTTCGTTAATAAGTTATGGTATGTAAAAACCTTATCGAAGTTTTTATCTGGAGTTTTCGCTTGCGTTATGATACCGTCTATACAGCTAACTGTTTGATTTTTTAAGAGCAAAAAGCGTTTTATTCTACTGAATACGTATGGTAGACCACATAATCCGTTGTTAATTGTTGTATTTCCCCATTTGAAGTTAATTGATTTTTTGCGGAACATAAATCACTCTTTGTGAAGAAAATTCCTTTACGCTTAAATATGAGTGTTCTTATTGACCTAATGGCCATAAATATGGGCTTAAATCGTTTATTGCGTTTAGATACCTCGCATCAATAATGAGCTGTTTCGCTTTGCTAGTCTTTTGATTGGGTTTCTAATTTCTGATCCCATTTCAGTACTTCTCTCAATTTCTCTAATGAATTCTTATTTACATAGTTGGTCTAGTCAGTCATTTATTTTTTTCTGGTGGTACTGTGGATGGTCTTTGCTTTGTCTTCCTGTAAACAGAGTTTGGTAATAGCTTTATATTTGCTACATTAGGCCTGCCTCATTTTTTGTTTTTCAATATACATCTTTGTTTTATTTTAAAATTTTTTTATGACTTGAAACTGATCTTGGTTTTTTTCAGAGTGATTGAAATCACGTTTTATTGAAGTTCTTGTTTCTTCTGGTCTTATTTTATTTGAATTTCATGAAATTTTCAATCTTTAAAAAACATTGAATCCAACACTGATTAGGGTTTAAAGTCTTCTGAACTTTTGTTTGTTTCCTTTCATGAAAAACATGACCAAGATGTTCATCTTTGTTGAACAAAACTTCCATAGAATGAATATTATCATCCACGCTGTATTGTTTTCGAATCAGTTTCTATAACTTCAAAAATTTGGTCTTTTGAACCTTTGGATATAATAACTTTCGATACCTAAGGATTGTTTAACGCTACGAGTATTGTTTTTTCGTCATGAATTCAGTGTGTTTTCAGTGTATATTCTTTTTTTGAAAACAATGTCTGCCAACGAGATATAACTAACTCGCAGTGATTTTGACGTCAAGGTTGTTTTTACGGCCCAAAAATACATTTTGATGATTTGAAAATTCTTAAAAATCAATAGCTTTTGCCTTTTATTCAGATGAAAACGACTGATACTCCGAAACACAGTTTTAGTTCTAATTTTGGTGTTGAAAAACTGATAAATTTAGTTGAATAAGAGAACCAATCAATGCCTAATGTAATAAGTTTTTATCTTTCCCTGGCCGCAACCCATTCCCTAATTTTTACAGAATAGTCTTTTTTACTATCAAAACTAGCATTAAAATCACTATATCCCATTTATTTGAGTTTTCTCCACTAACATTGATTGTTTTTAATTTGATAATGCTTTGGTAAAACTTTTAATTTGTGTTTTGCATATACTAAATAATTGTCATTGTTCACTGTGATTACGTTGCTCCAGTATCTACTACAAATTGGTTTTCATCAATCTACAATTGTGATTTTTTATCTTGTTCTAGTTTTACAAAAAAAACTTTGTCTTCATCTTCGCTGTTGCAACCATAATATTTAGTGACACTAAGAAACACATTAGGATTTTTTCTCCGTTTTTATCTCTGGAAGATGTTTTTGAATCAGTACGGGACCTTGTTTGGTTGTTGTAAACTGGGAACTTTTTGTCGTGGGGTCTGTGTTGGTATTATTTTCTATAGTTGTCTGGTCTTCTATTTCCATTGGGGATAGAATTGCTTCCGTTCCTATTTTGATTGTAGTTTTTTCTTGATTTGTTTTATAAAAAATTTGATAATTTTGGTTTTTTTTGTTAATAAATCATTTTTCAAAAATTTTGAGATCAAAGACCATCGAAGTTATTTGATCTAAATTGAAAATATCAAGTGTCGCTTAGATATCTGGTCGAGATTCTAAAAAAATCACTATCCAATTCTCTACTACAACAAGAAAACACTTGGAAAAATTATTTATTTTTGTCATTATTTTTGTTTGGATATTCGGACAGAATACAAAATGGCGAATTGATTCTTTTGAATAATCCAGAAAAATCATTAACATTATTTGAGTTTATTTCTTATTTTTTGTTTTGAACTGAATACTGTCGTATTTACCTGATAAAAATAGTCATAATAATTTAGAGCACTTTCTAAATAACTTTTTTATTAGAAAAGCATAAACATCTATATCTGTTGTTGACAATGTATGCTCATCTTCATAATATGTTCTTGAATTGAATGATATAATACGTTTCCTTTCGCAGAGTTCTTGTACTAGTATTGAAACTAATCCTATTGATGAGGAGTCTTTTTGTACTCAAAAAAGATGTCCTGTGTTTGGTGTTGCTAAAACTGTGTCTTGGCGTATTCTTTCTTAAATGACTTCGGCCGGTTTTTTTGTGATCTGTTGTCCATTTAAAAGTTGTATTGTTTCGCATTAACTTACAAAAAGGCTTTGAAAAACATTTAAAGTCTTTACATGCATGCTATAAAACCCTAACAACCTAAGACTTTCATTACATCTCTTTTGTTTCTGGGGATGTTATTGCTTTGAGATTATTCACTTTTTTTTCTGGTTGTCTTCCAACTTTTTTATTACATGTTATATAGACTGTACGCTGCTTATGGAACATTTTGATTTTTTTTGTTGACTTTTTAGTCCTGATTTTCTTAAAAAGTCATGGTATGTAAAATTAATGTCGAGCATTTTATCTATAGTTTTCGCTTGCATCATGGTATCGTCTAAAAACGTTACTGCTTGATTTTTTTCATCAAATGCAAAAAAGTTTTATTCTACTAAAAACGTTTCGTAGACTAATAAATCCGTAAAAACATTGCCAAATCTTGTTTTGTTTGGAGCCAATTACAAAACTTTTTGATTGTTAAAATTTCTCAGTTAAGATTATTTGATTATATACGGAGCATAAATCACTCTGAGTGAAGAATTTTGCTTTACGCTTATTTAAAAGCGTTCCTATTGGGTCTAATGGCCATGAATTTTGGCTTAAATTGGTTATTGAGTTTAGATATCTCGCATCGATAATGAGCTCTTTCCCTTTGCTAGTCTTTTGATGGGATTTCTAATTTCTGATCCCATTTCAGTACTTCTCCAATGAATTCTGATTTACATAGTTGGTCTAGACAGTCATTTGATTTTTTTATGGTGGTGTTATGACACTCTAGATGGTCTTTGCTTGGTCGAGTACCTAAGGAATATGCTATCTATTTCTCAACTACAACAAGAAAATCTCTTGCATCTCCGTCTTGGTCCAATCCTGTAATCTTTTCGAGAGCTAAGACTAGATATGCAAATTTGCCTTTTTTTCAAAATTCGGTTTTTGGTATATAAAGATTTTGATTTTTTGTGTACTGATGATTTGTAAGGTTTTTTTTTAATTTTATTTAATTTTTTTGCGTCCTATGAATTTTATGATGAAATTTTGTTGGATTTATCAAAAATTCCAGGTTAGGTTTTGTAGAAGAGAAATTATTTCTGGGGTTTCGCTGAGTAAAAGAATGTTTAATTCGTGATTAAAACTGTTTGGATGTTCAGACGGATTGCAAAATGTTAACTTGAACCTTTTGGATGTTCGTAACATACCATTTATTTTTTTAATTTCATTTAGTTTTGAATTAAATGGTCTAGTATTCACCTGATATAAAATGAACATAGTATTTTGAAGAACTTCGTATATGTAACTATTTTAATAGATAAGCAAGAACACTCATAAAAATGCCTTTTTCTTAAGGATAAAAAATCATAAAGTTCAATCAATTTGTAATTAGGATATTTTGGGTAGTTCAGTTCTTCGTGTGGAACAATGTGGATTAAGAAAAAGAAAATTTTGATTTGGATACCAGAGTGATAATTAAAAGCTATCAGAAATGAAGAAATCAATCGTTCTTGTGGTATTCAATTGATTTTGTATGGTATTTTTTGCTGAAGATTTGTGTCTGTTTTTGGACTGTATCGTCGAAAACGAATGTATAACTCGTGTTTACCGTCAAAAGGGTGTTTTGATATTTACTAAAAAGATCCTTTTCAGTGTTAGTGATATGATCTATATAATGTTGGAGGCTTTGATTCCTAAATTGATTTTTAAATCTATTGTGCTGACGCCAATTTTGAAATTTGTTGACATTATTTTTGACGGCAACTAATTTGTTTTTCTGAGCAAAATTAGTTTCCTAATTATTTGGGATAGGTTTTTGAAAATGTCTCAAATTTAGTCGGTTAATACAAAAACTTATCATTTTATCAATGAATTGCCAAAAGAAAGTTTATTCTTGGATTTTTTCACGAGGAGAAAAAGGTTTTATTCTTTTCGAGGTTATGACTGGCATAAAACCCTATTTTTTGTCAAAGAATTGAATTTGTTTTGCTTTGAAACTGTAATCTAAAACCTGAAACAATATCTGCTGACACATATTAGAAGTCGGCCTAAATCTTTAGTATAATCAGTTTTTCCTTTATCTATTATAGCGTATTATAGCGTAATGTAGACCTATGAACCATTTTATTAATTTCAAAGCCACTAAAAACCAAAATTTTGTTTTGGGAAATTCATGTTTTTAGGGCTGAAACTATGATTTCGAAAACTGAGAGTGTAGTATGATCACTTGGTTTTAAAATTTTGAAATTAAAAATTTAGGTTTTTGACTTCTAATATATGTCTTTTCCAGCACCAAACTTGCAAAAAATTCCATTTTTGAGCACAAAAAGCCAATTAAGTGGGATGTAAATTTTAGCTTGTGGGCTCGAACTAACTTCTACTTGAAGTATGTTGAGTTTAAAAATTAGTTAGTGAACTAAGAACTTCTATTATCTTTTGGTTTCTACATTTTGTTTCGTAACGCAAACTTTGCGTCCAAAACCAAAAACAACCAAAAACCTTTTGGCTTTGTGTTTTGAAACCTGAAAATAACAAAAACTTAGCATTTAAGGCCAGGTTTTGATTTTTAGTATTCAATTTTTGATTTTACTTGTCATACCCAAACTCGTGTACAAAGCTTCATTAATTGACGATATTTTCTGATTTTTTTGCAATGTTTCAGCGAGACTCTAAAATTATGTGGGTGAAAATCGTTTTTCTAAAGCTTAAGCTATCAAATGAAACCTTAAAGGATGTGTAATTTTTTCAGCTTTAATTTCATCGTGAAACCTAATAAACTTATGCTGGAATTAAAACTTGGTGTTCGTACATTGTGGTTGACGTTGAATCTTGGTTTTGGTTTGTAAATTTTGGTTTCATCCGTTGAATAGCAATAATTTGTCATAAAAAACTAATCAACTAGATAAATAAAATAACCCAACTCTGTTCCTTCCTTTTGGGTTTTTTTTATAATTTTCCCAAATTTCCTTGACTGGTACAATTACTGATGAAGGGTTTAGATTTGAATTAAGTTAACGTGGGTTGAGATAAACTGAAGTTAAGGGAAAACTGTGGATAAGCCTCGACAAATAAAGAAAACTGAGAATAGATGGCAATAAAAGCGAATGCTTTGATTTAAATGCGTGATGAAAAAATTAGTTGATCATACAACTTGAGTTATAGTTAGATTGCATATAAGGCCACTTAATTCCCGTAAAAAACAGAAAAAAGATACTTTTATTGACGGTTTTGGATGAAAAAAGACGAAATTTAATGATATTATTTTTATTATATATCGTTGACATATATTTATTGGGGTGAGTGGATTACTGGCGAAAAAGGTATGTTCTACAAGCGGGATTGGGCAGATAAAGGCCTCCGTATGAGGTATCTTCCAGATGCAGGAATTACGTGGGTGTTTGTTAGCGTAGCGTTACTTTTCGCCTGAAACCTGCTAGAAATGTTTGTCTTGTAAAAGACTTTTATAATGTGTTTCTATAGAAAGAACTTTTTGTCTGTAGCTTTTTGATGTTAAAAAATAGCCTGGAAAAAACCTACAGATCCTAATTTTAATATTCTATAGATTTAAAAGTTATTTGGAAAAACTTGGAAAAAAATACCTGGGGAGTAGTTTTATGCCGCGGTTGCACCAGTTTTGCTTGGCGCAGGTAGCTGGTTGATTGCTTAGTAATCTAGCATAGGTTATAAGCCTCACTTAGATTGTCACGTTTTGACAAAATTATACCAGAAACAAGCTTTACAAAATTGCATAATTAGGTGAGGTTGATTAACAGGAGGCACAGGGTTTTTTTTAAATATACTCATCGAACAGTTTAAAGAAAGAAATCTATTTAGGGCGTAGTGTCAATTTACTTTCCATTGGAGTGTTCGGATGTCTTCTTGGCTTCTTGGTTTTGGTGAGTTGCTGGGTCATCGGGCTTTTTTTTTATTTTGTTGTTTTTTTCGAATTAATTTTAAATCGAATTCGAGGACGAAAACTAGGTGTTTATCACGACCAAAAATTCTTAAAACAAATTGTCGAAAAACAACAAAGGTGGCAAAATCATTTTTATTCTAGTTTAACTATAGAACAATTTATTTGAACGGTAACTATTAAAATGAACAAAAATATCTAAAAAGTTAGCGTTGAAATTTTTTAGTTCCCGTTTAATAATTTTATTTAAAACTTCTCTAATTTAAGGAAACATTAAAAGCAACCTGATTAAGAGGACACGAGTTCTAGCAGCAATCGGTTGCTTCGATGCATGCAATTATTGTATGTATTGCGAAATTTCTTGCTATAAAAATTCAGTTGAAGTTTTTTGCTGCATTACTCAAATGGTTACTTTTTTAAAGTTTTAACCATTTGAAAACCAGGTGTTTACCAGGTGTTTACAACGACCGAAAACTTCCTAAAATACCTTGTCGGAAAACAACAAAGGTGGCGAAATCATTTTTTATTCTAGTTAAACTATAGAACAAATTGTTTGAAAGGTCACTATTAATTTGAACATGAATATCTAAAAATTGAGCGTTGAAATTGTTTAGTTCCCGTTTAAAATTTGTTTTTAATACTTCTGTAATTTTAGAAAATACAAAAATTGACAGTTTTTATGACATATATACCTACTCCGCCTCTTCTTTTTTCTTAAACATTTAACAATAGCTTGATACCCATATAACCGAAATATGACAAATTTAGAGAATCGAAGCTGAGTTGTGAGACCGCAAATTTTTTTTGTGTTTAGAAACCCGAAAATAACAAAAACTTACCATTTAAGGCCAGGTTTTTGACTTTTAGTATTCAATTTTTGGTTTTACTTGTCATACTCAAACTCGTGTACAAAGCTTTTTTATTTGATGATATCATCTTATTTCATTGAAACGTTTCACCATATGAGTGAAACTCTAAATTTATGTGGGTGAACTCATTTTTCTAAAGCTTAAGCTATCAAATGAAACCTTAAAAGATGTGTCAATTTTTCAGCTTTAATTTTATCGTGAAATCTAAAAAATTGATGCTGCAACTAAAACTTGGTGTTCGTGCAATGTGGTTGACGTTGAAGCTTGGTTTTAGTGTGTAATTTTAGGTTTCATTCGTTGAATAGCAATATTTTGTCATAAAAAACTAATCAACTAGATAAATAAAAAACCCATTTCTGTTTCTTTCCCTTTGGGTTTTTGTTAAATTCTTCCCTAATTTCTTTGAATGGTACAATTACTGATGAGTGATTTAGATTTTATCTCAGTTAAGGTGGGTTGAGATAAAAATAAGTTTAAGGAAAACTGTGGATAAGCCTCGTTATGGAAAAATTAAAACAGATGGCGATAAAAACGATTGGTTTGATTTGTATGCGTGATGAAAAAATTAGTTGATCATACATTTTAAGGTCTTGTTAGATTGCATGTAGGACCACTTAATCCTCCTAAAAACAGGCAGAAGATACTTAATTATTTTTTTTGAAAATGTTGAGGATTTTGATGAAAAAAGATATGGCGAAATATAATGATATTATTTTTATGATTTTTCATTATATATAGTTGAGAAATGTTTATTGGGATCAGTGGATTGGTGGGCAAAATTATATAGTCTACAAGCGAACTTGGCAGATAAAGGCCTTATGATGTTACTTCCAGTTAGAGGAATCACGTGGGTGACTCTTAGTGTAGGGGTACTTTTCGCCTGAAACCTACTAGGAATGTCTATCTTGAAAAAGGCATTTATAATGTGTTTCTTTAGAAAAAACCCTTTGTGTGTAGCTTTGTGATAATGAAAACTAACCTGGAAGTTGAAATTTCAATTTTAATTTATCAAATTTCCAAGCTATTTCGAAAGATTTGGGAAAATTTTTTTTAAGGGAGTAGTTCGCCCAGTTTTGCTTGGCACAGGTTGCTGGTTGATTGTTTAGTAATTTTGCATAGGTCATAAGTCTCAGTTACAACGTCGATTTTTTGACAAACTTATATGAGAAAAAAAACGAAGCTGAGTTGTGAGACCGCAAATTTTTTTTGTGTTTAGAAACCCGAAAATAACAAAAACTTACCATTTAAGGCCAGGTTTTTGACTTTTAGTATTCAATTTTTGGTTTTACTTGTGATACTCAAACTCGTGTACAAAGCTTTTTTATTTGATGATATCATCTTATTTCATTGAAACGTTTCACCATATGAGTGAAACTCAAATTTATGTGGGTGAAAATCATTTTTCTAAAGCTTAAGCTATCAAATGAAACCTTAAAAGATGTGTCAATTTTTCAGCTTTAATTTTATCGTGAAATCTAAAAAATTGATGCTGCAACTAAAACTTGGTGTTCGTTCATTATGGTTGACGTTGAAGCTTGGTTTTAGTGTGTAATTTTAGGTTTCATTCGTTGAATAGCAATATTTTGTCATAAAAAACTAATCAACTAGATAAATAAAAAACCCATTTCTGTGCCTTTCCCTTTGGGTTTTTTTTAAATTCTTCCCTAATTTCTTTGAATGGTACAATTACTGATGAGTGATTTAGATTTTATCTCAGTTAAGGTGGGTTGAGATAAAAATAAGTTTAAGCCTCGTTATGGAAAAATTAAAACAGATGGCGATAAAAACGATTGGTTTGATTTGTATGCGTGATGAAACAATTAGTTGATCATACATTTTAAGGTCTTGTTAGATTGCATGTAGGACCACTTAATCCTCCTAAAAACAGGAAGAAGTTACTTAATTATTTTTTTTGAAAATGTTGAGGATTTTGATGAAAAAAGATATAGCGAAATGTAATGATATTATTTTTATGATTTTCCATTATAAATAGTTGAGAAATGCTTATTGGGATCAGTGGATTGCTGGGCAAAATTATATAGTCTACAAGCGAACTTGGCAGATAAAGGCCTTATGATGTTACTTCCAGTTAGAGAAATCATGTGGGTGACTCTTAGTGTAGGGGTACTTTTCGCCTGAAACCTACTAGGAATGTCTATCTTGAAAAAGGCATTTATAATGTGTTTCTTTAGAAAGAACCCTTTGTGTGTAGCTTTGCGATAATGAAAACTAACCTGGAAGTTTAAACTTCAATTTTAATTTATCAAATTTAAAAGCTATTTCGAAAGATTTGGGAAAATTTTTTTAAGGGAGTAGTTCGCCCAGTTTTGCTTGGCACAGGTTGCTGGTTGATTGTTTAGTAATTTTGCATAGGTCATAAGTCTCAGTTACAACGTCGATTTTTTGACAAACTTATATGAGAAAAAAACGTTAGAAAATAGAATAATTAATTGAGTTTGATTAACAGGATGCAGAGGGTTTTTTTTCAAATAAACTCATCGAAAAGTTTAAAGAAAGAAACATATTTAGGGGGTAGTGTCAATTTCCCTTCCATTGGTGTGTTCGGATATCTTCTTGGTTTTACTGGGTGTTGGTGGGTTGCTGGGTGATCGTCAGTTTCGGGCTTTTCTATGTTTTTTGTTGTTTTTCTCGAATTAATTTTAAATCGAATTTGAGGACAAAAACTGAACTTTTTTTGTTGAATGTTTTTTTTCTAAAAAGTAAAAAAATTAAGAACAATTTTTTGTGAAGCTTAGTTGCAAGAGTTTTTACCACTTCCTGCTGACAGAGCAAACTGAAGCGCTTGAGGTTTCAGACGAGTCCTTTTATTGGTAAGCGTAACCCAGCGGCTGATACAACTGTCAAATTACTCAGTTTCACCTGCTCCTTGATACTCCCTTCATCTTAAGAGACATTTCAGCTAGATTTCTTTTAATTTTTATTTGAAATATCTTTTGTTTTTTAGTCCTTTAAAACTGCAGCTGTCTGTTCGATCTCACTAAAAATATTTTATTTTATCTGATGGGCAATAGGCCAAGTGCGTTTTATGCTTTATCTCTGCTTAATCACAGCAAATAGAAAACTTGGCTGGCCAGCAAGACTAACAAAAATAGTTTTGTCTTATGTTATAGACAAAAAGAGACGTTTTATTAGTCAACGCTCTTTTTTGAATGCTGAGCATAAAAATTGGAAACGTTTGCCCAAGTCTTTATAAAAAAAAATATAATTTTCAAAACAAGAATTCATAGAAATAACAAGAACAAATCAATCACTGTCTGACTTAGTGAATAGAAACCTTAAATTAAAGGACTACTTGATAATTCAGAAATGGGTTCCATTCAAGTTAAGTAGATGATCAAGACAATGGCCTTCTATCAGTGTAGTATTCGCGATATTACACAGTGAAGTCATTACGAGAACGGAGTTACAAATTTTAAGAAAAACGTGACTTGAGAAACTACCAACTTGAGAAAAAGAGTAGGTTAAGTTTGTTTTGAGGCATCTCAGAACAAGAATTGAAAAACATTTTAAAATAGAGGAAAGAAAACTCGAAAAGAGGGTCCAACTTGCTCACAAATTGGAAAGGGTAAAAGTATAAACGTTTGATAGAAATTGAATTTAGAAAACGACCGAAAACTTCTTAAAATACATTGTCAAAAAACAACAACGTTGGCTAAATCATTTTTTTCCTAGTTTTAGAACAGAACAGTTTATTTGGAAGGTCACTATTAAACTGAACATAAATATCTAAAAACTGAGCGATGAAATTGTTTAGTTCACATTTAAAAATTTTTTTCAACATTTCTGTGATTTAAGGAAACAACATAATCAATCTAATAGAGAGGACACGAGTTCTATGCAATTGATGCAATTATTGTGTGTATTGCGACATTTCTCGCTATAACATTTGAGATGAAGTTTTTTGCTGCATTTCTCAAATAGCTACTTTCTGTAAAAATTGGGACGGCCAATTATTCCGCACTTTTTGCCCAAAACTTATAGCATTTCATAAGTTTGTAATTCCTTAGTATTAAAAGCTTTCTGTTGTTGTCTTGTCTTTGTTTGATAAATATAGTTTGATTAGCAGCATTGTAAGTAATTAAGTTTTCATAGCAGCATTTTAAGTAATTCAGCAGCCATTATGGGTGCTTTTTCAGTTCGTGCGTGAACGAGGTCTCCATATTGCAAAATTGGCAGACAAACAGTTTTATACACCAAAAGAAGCTGTTTTTTTATTAAAGTTTTCCTCAGTCTAAAAAAGAGCCTCATTACTAGCCTTATTTTTTTCTTATGAGTTCAAATGGTTTTCGAATGTTGAATTATTTAAAACTTTTGAGTTTTGCTATTTTGTCACAATTTGATGTTGTATCTGTAAAACCTTTAACAGCCGATTTTCTCAAAAAATCGAAGTTTTACTTCTGCAAGTCAAGTGTTAGTTTGTTACTTGCTAACCAAAAATAATTTAGCTTAGGTCTTCTTGGTGATTTGCTTTCGGACTTTATAAAGAAGAAGTTGCTTTTAGAACTGTATCATTAGCATATAGTAATATGTTACTACCTTATTGAGGACTTTTAATTTTTTTTCTGTATCATTCATAATTAAGATGAGTAGTAGTGGGCTCAATAATGATCCCTGTTAAATACCATAATTAATTTCTTCAATTTGTTAGACAAAAACCTTTTTTTTTGCATTTTTTGGTTTGCTCAAAACATTTTCAAAAAAATACGGGCTACTTAGCCCAAACGACACACGTTTTTCCAGTAAAACACCATGGTCGACTGTGTCAAAAGATTTTTAGGTCTCTATTTGAGCGCTAAATTAAGATGGACTGATCGATCCAGTGAACATAATTTCTTCCATCAGCAATACAAAAGCACCATTAGTGCCATGTTTTGAACTAAAGTCATATTGATTTTGGTTGAACAAAATAATTTTATCAAAAAAACTGTTCAATCTGATGAAGATGAGCTACGAAAAACTGTTAATAATTAAATTGATCATAAGTTAGCAGGATTTTTTTTGTTACCTTCTTTGTGAATTGCAATTGCAAACTTTAGGTGTTCCGAAAAAGTCTGACGATCAAAAAAGCTTGAAAAAGCACTGTTAACAACTGATAAACTTAGGTTGAAGTTTTTGAGAACAAAAGATTTGTATTATCTGACTCAAAGCTGTATTCGGTCTTATATTTACGCTTTTTTAAAAAATTTTAGTATTTATGGTTTCAATGAAATGTACTCATTAAATTTGTTCATAATAACGTCTTCCTTTATCACTTTTTTTATCTGAACCTATTAAACCTTTGTACCTGTTGAGTAGTTTTTTTATTTTGACTTATCGTTTCAACCTTCACATTTTTTTGATGAATCGCCTTCTTTTTCTTAGCTTTCAGATTTTTCACAGATCACTTCATAACTTTCTAAGGAAGAATTGTGTTCTGAAATTCATCGATGTCCTTGTAATACCGACACTGAGATCGTCAACTATTTTTTGGATTGCGGTTTATACCAAGGTTTATTGGGATGTTTTAAAATAAGATTCTCTGATTTTGTATCAATTTCCAGATCCAGTGTTACAGTTTAATGATCTTTTACTGATTTTCAAAGTAATTGGTTTGACCTGTTCAATTGCACAAAGTGAGATCGATATATGACTTGTTTTTTTAACATTCTCTGGTCGCTTGCTCGCTGCTGGCAAACTTTAGTTAAAAAAAGAATAATAGCTCAATTTTTCTCTCTGTTCATTGTATTGATATTGAAGTCTTCACAAAATATATGTTTTGACTGGGGGTTAACAATAAAATTATCCATATGTTTATAAAGCTTGTCCAATGTTTGCGAATTAATTTTGCTGAGTGATATATTGACACAAAAAAATATTATGTTTTCTAATAATTCGAATACGCAGAACTTTTATATTTTATATTGATAGTTTTTGACATATATACCTACTCCGCCTCTTTTTTTTCTTAGATATTTAAAAAAGGTTGCTATCCATGTTAATGAAACAAGTTAATCAGTTGAATTTTGTTATACATATCGCTTTTGGCTCTACTTTTGGTTGCTAAACCAAAAATACAAGGTCATTAAGGCTTTTTGGAAGGAACCCTATGTTCCGTAGTAAAAATTGGCTGCTTGAACTCATACTTTATTGGTCCTTATGAGACTTTACTTATCCTTTCTAAGATATAATTTTGAAAAAAGCATCTCATCTAAACTTTCCTACTAACGCTTGAAGAGTGAAATGATCTATTTCAAAATTTTCTTTACAGGACGTCATTTTTATGCGCTGTATATCTGATGAACTTATCCACTTTGTAACTACTTTTTGCAAGCACAGAAAACGATACGTGAAGTGAAACAAGTACTTTTTTGCCAATTCCTTGATGATTTGTAGTTTTTTTGACGAGAAGCTATTCAAATTAACAACAGAAAAAGCACCGAGCTCCTACAACTTGATTATAAAATTCAAATACAACTCAAATGGCAAGTTGTTTTGAAGAATCCCTGCTAATTACGAATTTTTCAGAGCTGCTTGCGTAATCACACGAAGGGTAGACTTAAGGTTTTCCAAAACATTAACCGACCACTGATTTAAAGTAGGCTCGTTTCAGCGCTAATTAGAAATCAGATCATCGCAAAAACGAACAATGATTTAAGGGAACTGAAAAACCTAAATTTAAACAAAAAGCTATCAGCTTTGGTGGAAAATTAAAAAAAAAACAGATGGCAAATCAAATATGCATGAAATATTCAAATCAAGAAACGAGACAATTAGCTAGAGCTTTGCAGATTACAGTTCTTTTTTCCGCCTATTCTTTTTCTCTTGAACATTTAACGAAAAGTTGATACCCATGTAAATGAGATGTTTTTTGGGCAATTATATCCTCTCTGGCCACTCGAACTTATTTTATTTTTTTCTTCCTTTTTTTCTCTTCTTCACAAAGTACATGTATTGAATGGGGGTTAATAATATGATTATCTATAAGTTCATATAGCTTGTCTAATGTTTGCAAGTAAATTTTACTGAGTGGTATTTTGACACAAAAAAATATGAAGTTTTTGCAGAGTTTTCTTACAATTCGAATGCGCAGAATTTTTTATTGATAGTTTTTTGAGAACTTCAAAATTGACATTTTTTAAAAATACATACTTATCCATCTATTCTTTTTTCTTGAACATTCTGCAAAAATTTGATACCCATGTTACTGAAAAAAGCTAACCAGTTGACTTTCCTTCAAACAAGTTTTTGTAATACATATCGTTTTTTGGCTCTTCTTTTGGTTGCTAAACCAAAAACACAGGGTCATGAAGGCTTTTTGGAAGGAAATTTAAGTTCCGTAGTAAAAATTGGCTGCTTGAAGTCATTTTTTATTGCTCCTTATGAGACTTCAATTATTCTTTCTAAAAAATAACCTCGAGCAAAGGCCTCTAATTTTTCCTACTTACACTTTAATAGTAAATTGTTCTATTTCAAAACTTTTATTACAGGACGTCGTTTTTACGCACTGTTTAACTTATGATTTTGTTCACTTTTTAACTATTTTTTGCAAGCACAAAAAATGATGTGTGTTGTGAAACAAGTACTTTTTTTTCATTTCCTCGAAGATTTACAGTAATTTTTGACGAGTAGCTATTCAAATTAGTAACGGCAAAAGCAAACGACTTGATCAAATTAGACTCGGCGTAACCACCTACAATTGAAATTGCACCGAAAAGTTGTTTTGAAGAACTCCTGATCTGAACAATGGATTGCTTAATCACGAAGTTTTCGGAGCTGCTTGCTTATTCACACGAAGGGCAGACAAAGAGTTTTCCTTTACAATAACAGACCACTGATCGGAGGTACGTTTGCTTCAGTGCTAATTAGAGATCAGAACATCGCAAAAACGAAAAATTGTTTCAAGAAATTGAAAACATCAAATTTAAACAAAAAACTATTTTTTTTTGGTTGCCCGAAAAAGATTTACAAGCTCAGTCCAAAAAGCGAAAAAAAAACAGATGGCAAATCAAGACGCATGAAATACCCATTTCAAGAAAAGAGAAAATTAGCTGAAGCTTTGCTGATTAGAGTTCTAGTTCCTCATGGGACTATTTGAGCAGACGCTCTCACTGCTTAATTTGGTTAGCATTGTATCTTTTAGTGGTTGAGACGCTTTTTGTGCCATTGCATCCTCTGGCAACTTGATCATATTTTCTTATTATCGCTTCTTTCTCGAACGTTTCCATCAAAACTGAATGCTTTGCCATTAACTGACTGTGATTAGAACAGTTGATTGAGATTGAAATTTGTCTTTAGTATTGCAAAACCACGCAATTGATTGGGAGGTCTCTAGACTCATTTCCTTCGCAGCTACTTTATTTTTTGCTTTTATTCCTTCTATTTTGCCTTTAATTCCAAATTCTTTTTTGAACACCGCAGAGCCTCAATGGTAACGTCGTTCACTCTTGTAGTACTGATGCGTGGGTTAGCAATATAGATAATGTCCATGTGTAAGTATCGCTCTTGCGCTCCCAGTCTTTTTTTGATATCTTTTTGATTTTTTCAAAACACTTAATGCAAATTTGTTGGTCACCCGTTGTTCTTTTTAGTTCCTCAATCCTTTTTCTAGTAGGCTTCGTATGTTATTTCTGCTTTCATGAAAGCTAACGTCATCTTCAAAATCCATTGAAACAATAATAGAATGACAATTCAGTGTTAAATGCTTAATAATTGAGACCAAACATTTTAAATTCGTTTTGAAAGATCTTTTGAGGTAGAATCAGTGATAGTCATGCGAATGTTATTAGACAAACGCATCTGCAGATTTAGAATGAACATACTTGATAGAATAAGCTGATAAGATAACGACTATTTTGATTGCAGAAATAGGATCGCATCATATACAAGATAGAATAAGCTTTTCAGATCACTGCTACTTTCTAAACACATTTAAACTCGCCAATCTCACCAGAATTTTCGTGGCACATCAAGCATGTCGCAAATAAAAGTCAGTGCCAAAGAAAGAACGAATTTTTAAGTGTTTGAAAAAGGGAGGCGAAGAAAGCTTCATGGTGGAGATTGTGTTTATATTTGTATCTAAGTACTAACTTTGAAGTTTCTACAAAAAAAATTTTCGAAAAAAAAGCTCGAAAAAACCGTTCAAAACAACTTCTTTGATCAAGAACAGAAAAAGGCGTTTTCACACTTGCTTTACAAACAATTATGGTGGATAATTTTTTTACGTATGTATGTATGCATGTATTTATGTACGTATATCTATGTGTGTAAGTATATTTGTATTTATGTTTGTAATTTTATGTGCAAGTATGTATCAATGGTTAATTGTATGTAAGTAAGTATGTATGTTATCTAGTCATTTAAATTTTGTATCTATGTATGTATGCATGTATACATGTATGTTTGTTTGTTCGTATGTATGTAAATATGTATGTATGTATGTATGTATGTATGTATGTTTGTATGTATGTATGTATGTATGTATGTATGTATGTACGTTTTTATGTATGAATGTATGTATGTATGTATGTATGTATGTATTTATGTATGTATGTATGTATGTATGTATGTATGTATGTATGTATGTATGTATGTATGTATGTATGTATGTATGTATGTATGTATGTATGTAAGTAGTTTTGTTTGTATATACGTATGTATATATGTATGTAGGTAAGTTTGTTATGTATGTATGAAGTATGTATGTTTGTTTGTATGTATGTAGGTATCTATGTATGTTTATATGTATGTATTTACGTTTAATTTTATGTAGGCATTTATGTACGTATTAATATAAGTATGTATGTATGTATGTATCTGTATTTGTATGTACGGAAGTATTTTTTGTTCGTATGTTTGTGTTTATGTATGTATGTATGTATGTGTGTAAGTATGTATGTATGTATGTATTTATTCATGTATGTATATATGTATGTATATATGTATGCCTACAAAAATGTTAGTGTGTATGTATTTATATAGGTCAGTATGGATTTATGTATTCATGTATGTTTACATGTATGTACGTATGTATGCATGTTTGCATGTATGTATGTATGTATGTAAGTATGTATGTATGTATGTATGTATGTATGTATGTATGTATGTATGTAAGTATGTATGTAGGTATGTATGTATGTTTGTATGTATGTATGTATGTATGTATGTATGTATGTATGTATGTATGTATGTATGTATGTATGTATGTATGTATGTATGTATGCATGTATGTATGTATGTATATGTGTATCTATTTATGTACATATAAATGTATGTTTGTATGTCTGCATGTATGTGTTAGGATTCAGAATAAGATTCAATAAATCTGTCCAACATCGATGTGTTTCGTTCGCTTCTGCATCACAGGATTCTTGTACATCTTGATACAGCTCTGAATGTTTCTCTTGATGATAGTTGGTCCGTCAATAACTAGGCACATCTCATCGAGAAGTGATCGCAGATATAGAGCCTCTTGAACCACTGCTGTCATTGCTTGATACTCAGCCTCACTGGTAGATATGATTGCAGTTGGTTGCATCTTGGTGATCCAACTAATTGATGTCCCTCCCTCATGCAAGTGAAAGCTGTTGCCAGTAGTTGACCGTCTCTCATCCGAATCTCCAGCCCTGTCAACATCTGCGGATCCATGAGTTTTACACAACCAGCGTCCTTAGTGTAGCACAGCTCAAGATCTTTGCTCCTCTTCAGGTAAACGAAGAACTCTCTTTGCAGCCATCCAGTGTACCCTTCCCGGATTCTCCCAGAAACGAGAGAATTGCGTTACAGTAACTAGGATATCAGGCCTTGTTTGCTTAGCTATGTACAATAATGAGCCCATAATGCCCCTGTAGTCCTCAGCCTTCATGGATACTGCCTCTGCTGACCCAGCTTCAGGGCAGCCCTTCTTGATAGTTGTGCGCTGATATCCGCTAGTGTGCCCACTGGTTTGCATTCAGCAAGGCTATAACACTCCAAGCAGTCGTCGATGTGACGTGATTGATTTACTGTTACGGCCCCAGGTGACTGCTTGACCTGCATTCCCAGGAACCAGGACAATGCGCCTACTTCATCCATCGTAAATGGTTCGGAGATACAACTCGTCGGCTTGTCAACATCGTCTTGACATCTGCACCCAATGAAGATGTCATCTACGCAAGCTAGCACATAAATCAATGCATCGTTGTTCCTCTCATCGTGAATAAACGGAAGTCGTTGCGGCTTCTAGTGACTCTTCGTCAATTAAGAAAGTGCTCAATGTCTGATACCAGTCTGTTCCTGCCCGCCGCAGCCCACAGAGACTTCGTTGTAGCAAGCACTCTTGGCTTTCACCGCTGCTGAACCCCTCTCTGACTGCTAGAGGAGAGTTTAGGAAGGCTGTTTTAAAACTCATTTAATGAAGTACAGTATCATCTGATCATCTTGTGCCCCAAGAGCAACCAGTATCCTCTTTGTTTCGGGTTCACAGATTGGAGCAAACGTTTCATTGCAACTCAAACGTTTCATTCAACTCAAATCCTTCCACTTGCAGGAACCCTTTCACTACATATCGGGCTGTGAACCGATCCACTTGTCCCATCGCATCTCTCCTTACAATAAGAACAAATCGTGTGGGAATAATTTTTCGAGATCGCGATCTATCAACAAGTGTCCATAGCTGCCACCCACTAACTCTAAAGCCATAGCTGCCAGCCACTGCTCCTTCTCGGATCCAGACAATCTTCTGAAAAGCCCCTTGGCTCTTGAAATCCAGTCACTGAAGCTTGCATATAGGCCAGTCCATGAAGAATTGGTGGGTTTCTTGTTCTAACGGACCTCTACACTGGATGATAAGTAGAATGTGAGTCTACTGCTTCCACCTCGACCTTATTCTCCTCAGTAGCCCCCACTGAATCTGCCGTATCACCCTCAGTTGGCACGCTTAGTGCTTCGCTGGTTTTCGTTGCGCTTGGTTGCTGAATATCATTTCAGCCCTCGATTGATAGCTCCAGGGTTTATAATGGCTCACTGTCAACCAGAAAGCCATCTGGAATGATGTTCTCATTGAATGTCACACTTGTTGCTAGCACCACTCGTCTTGTCTCTAGATCCATCAGCAGGTAGGCTTTGCTCTCCTACTCGTAGCCGATGAACTTGCTTTCTTTGCCCTTTGGATCCAGTTTCCGTCTGTTGCCTCGATCCAGATATACCGAACACACGCAAACGGCTCACTTTTGATGGTTTTCTATAGTGCATGTCTGTCGGCGAAAGGCGCTTCTCGTTGCTGGATGTGGGACACAAGTTGCGAACCCTCACAGCTATCGATTACTCGCACTCAGAACGTCTTCAGTAGCTTTGCTTCGGCCAGCAGACATCGAGTCATCTCGGTGATCACTCTGTTGTAGCGCTCTGCTACATCAACACTCACCTTCATATTCAGTTCGTAGGCACTTCGTAGCTCCATGCTCAGCCACAAACTTCTGGAACTTCAGTAGAGCATCATTCTTCTTCACTAGGTGCTTGACCACAGCCAGCCAATTGAAGTCGTCGATGAAGCTCAATGCATAGCGTCCACCATGCATACTCGGTACTTCAAATGGTCCCTGATTGACACTGAAGACCTTAACCCCACTACCGATGCTCGGCTGTCAGTCTTCTTAGGCACTTCTATATCATGCATCTTAGAAGCTGTACACGCTTCAAAGAACTCTAGCTCGCCCACATTGACAAGCGATGAAAGATCATTCTTGTTGAGGTGCCCCAGTCGTCGGTGCCACAACATTGCAACACTGGTATCCCTCCTCGTTTTCGTCACTAGAGTCATCGGGGATCCTCTTCAAGTTGCACTCAAGAAAGAAAAGCTTGCCGCGCTGTTTCAGAGTATCTGTCCCCCATCTGGTGCCAGTAGATGATGTGAAGCATCTGAGGCGAAGCTGAAGTTTGAGCCTCTAGCCACAGCTGAGCTCACACTCATCAAGTTAACACTGTAGCTCGGCACAAACAGCAAATTATGAAAAGTGTAGCTGCTCACAGCATCATGACAGTCCCTGATCTCCACTTCCACTGATCCTTTGCCCTCAATCCTTGACAGCGTGCCGTTGGGGTTCTCCACTGTTGTCCCTTCGTTCCAGCTCTCATAGCTAGAAAAGACCGTAACAACAATGAGGTCGTCTCCCTTCATTGAAGTTGTAGCACAACAACTGAAGAACCCTGTCCTACCCTGCTTGTACTCCCTTGCAACCTCGCAAAATGTCCAGGTTGCCCACACTTGAAGCACTCTTGCTTCTTTGCTCCATGCCACTTGCTTTTTTTGACCCACTTCCTCGAGCACTTGACTGTCCGCTGTCACTTTTGCACTTGCAGTCCCTCGCCATATGGCCCTTCTGACCGCAAATATAGACTCTTTTCTTCTTCGTCACAGCTTGCCCAGTCCTCTCTCCACATCGAGCTTTCCTCGAGTCATCGTAGTTGCTCAATCACGTTCTCAGCTCTTTGCTGGTTGAAAGCTCTTTTTTATCACAAAATT
>NC_087062.1:82048831-82081831 GCF_963678635.1 Symsagittifera roscoffensis
CGTTTGGAGATAATGTTGCGTATGTTTCACGATATACTAAGAGTCCTGAGGGAAGTGTTGTTTTATCTGGTGAATTTTTGTAAGTGTGTTGTCAAAACTATCTGTGTTCGTGTTTTTTGCACATTCATTTGATGATATCGTTACTCGGAAAACTAATCGATTGGTATAAATTCAAGGTCAAACATATGTAGTCTATGTGTGTTTTGGTTGCGATTCAATTGGTGGTCTTTGGTGGATTTGGTCTAGGCTTCCTGTGTGTTTATTATAATTAAACTAAAGTTTTGGAAAGGATGGGGTTGTTTTTTTATTCTTTTGAAGAACGTTAATGAAGTCTTTCTTCGTCTATATTTATCTTTGATTTGTAATTTACTATCCAGTATACTGATTGTTGAAAACTAATTAGTAAAAATTGGTAATTCTACTATTTTAAGTTTAATATCTTCATTGTGAAATATATCTTTGAAGGGTTTTATTAGAATTTAATTTCTTGCATGGTTTTGATAGCTAGGAGATATAAATAGATGTTTCCATAATATTGTAAAGTTGTACATTGTACAGTATTAATTATCTTGGTGTAAATTGAAGAGTCAAGTATGGGTGCAGTGAATGATTCCATTCCTTTTAATTATTTTTATGTTGTTTCATTCTGCGCTTGAGTCGTTAGTGAAATGTATTTCAGATCTGATGTTTGCAAATTTGTGCGTTGTCTTAAGCCGTTTAAAAAAGGGAGTTGGTCCAAATTGTATCTTTTTGTGGACGCGTTTAAATAGTTTTTTCGGTAGTAATTGTTTGTGTTTTCATAATTTTTAACATGTTGTGGAATACGGTTTATGTGTGCTCTTTTAGTTCTATCTAATTCATTAGTTTTAATTGTGATAGTAATTTTGATATTGATTCGAGTGGTCCGGAGCTTTAGAAAAATATTCCCGTTGGGTAAGGAGTTTTTGTGTTTGTAGTTTGTATTGTCGTTAATTATCTGTTTTTTTTTATTATTTTGATTTTATCTGTTTGAATTTTGTGAATTAATTCAGTGTGGTGAATCAGAAAGGTTTGTTGATGATCTATTGTGACAGCTAATTTTTCTATATCTAGAGTTATAAGAGTATCATAGTGATCGATAGTTTTTAGTTTGATCAAAAAAATTCCGTTGCAGTTATTTGAATAGTTTTGTAGCGATTGTTTGAATAGTTTCTGGAACGGTTATTGGAGTAGTTTCTGTTTCGATTCTATGAGTATGGTTCTCACTTTAATTAAAATAATTACAAATTTCTGAGTTTTTTGTTAAATAATTGTTTAGGTATTGATTATTTGGGCTATTTTGTGTATTATCACAAGAGTTTCAGCTATCTGAAGGTCTTGCTCGAATGATAATTTAAATGATGGTTGTGATTTGTCGTGACTATGATTGGATAGAAGTGGTTTTACCTGAACTCGTAAAGCTTTTTATTCCTGTTTGATAGATTTCGGTCTTTTCTAAAACTGGATAAATTGAGTCGATCGGATATATGTGTTTTGGTGGTTGATTTGATTTGTCTTTTGGTTTTTGTCTACGTTCGGCGATGGTATGTCCGTATCGCCTATAATAAATACACTGTCTTTGAATGATCGATGTTCTCATATCCTGTTGAGTATTTTTGTAATTTTTTTTGCTGATTCACTATCTGAAACTTGCATATTCGTTTTATGTGAGGTGGTTGTTAGGATGTTTTAGGCCTAAAATAGTTTAAAAAGTTTCAGTTTCTTCCAATTCATTGTTATTTCTGCTTGTTCCAGTTTGTCTAAAACTTTTCTAAAATCAAAATGTGATTCACGGATTGATGAAGGATATGGTGCATTTTTCTTTAATTCTAACTTTTTAAAATTGTGGTGTTAAATTCATCTTTAAAGTTTCTGTCAATTTCATTTTCATCTTTTTATAATCTTGTGTTTTTGAAGAAAATGATTTTCGTACAAGTGTTTTTTTCTCACTGCGAGTTATTCCAACGTGTTATTTGGTAGTCTGCGAATTAATCAGAGAACATTTTTGTTGTTGTTTTTTTTTCTGAGTCAAAGACTTTTGAAAAGTCTCATGTGAAAACATTTTTAATCTTTGATTTCGTTTCTATTGGAAAAACTGAAAAAACGTTTTTGAGTTCCCTGTCGAGTGTGGTTTGTATAAGAGCTGTGCGTGTTTGAATACAGTTTTCAGGTTTCTATAAAATCTGGGCTGACATTTAAACCTGCTCTAGCAGTGTTTAACTAATATTCAAATGAATGTTCAGGGTCTGTTCCAGTGAAAACCATTAGTGGTTTGTTGGAAAAGTTGATTTTCTACTTTTAATGCATATATTCATTATCATTTGGAGTGATTCTGCTGTATTATATACTTGAGTGCAATTTGAAAGTTCATTGCGACTAATTTCAAATTGTTGTAAGATAACGTTAAAATGTTTTTCAATTTTTTTAGTTTTTGCTAGACAACCTTGAAAGTACCCTTGGGTTTGCTGTTGTTTGATTGGTGTTTTGTTTGCAAGAAAAACATAAGTAGGTTCCCCAAAACAGTTTCCATTTCTAATTTCGTTCTACGATTCTGCTTGAAGACTGTGAAAATAACCTGTCGTCGCTAGCCAACCCTCTCAGCTCCTTCTGTTCCTCCCAATCCAGCACGGAACAATCTATAGCCGAGACTAAGTTGACATACATCATGCCTGTATGCCTTCACTTGTACGTCCGGGAACAAAAATGACAGCACGGGTCCGTTCACCACCGTGACGAACTCCCTCAGTCCATGGACTAGAGCCAGCGGATCGATCCGCATCATCACGCCCAGATCTGTCAGCAAGGGCATGTCAAAATACTGCTTGCATTCACTCGCTCCCGTTGCCACCTTATCTTCTCCTGTGATACTCCTATTCTGTTGCAGGAGGTATTAGAGCAAGAGGATCCTCCAATCCTTCATCCTCCTGAACGAGGCTGTTTCAAACTGCGCGTTGAATCCACGATTCGCTCCCTGAAGTTGTTCGGGGTAGCGTAATAGCACGAGCAAATTGCCCAGCCGACCATACGTCATGGCGATCATGGTAAGGAGTCCATCCAATCTCAGGTCCGCTAACGCTTGGGTGAAGAGTTTCGCAGGTCCTTTCACAAAGTTCTCGTGACCAAACATCACGTCCAGTGCTAGTACCAGACCGATCGACAGTTTCCGGATGTCCTTAACAAAGCTCGCGATCAGATTCCGAGAGGCCCTCGGGTAACACGTTGACAGGGAGGATGGCGTCCATCCCACTCCCATTCCACCCAAGATAGCGTCTGATTGCTCATATTGTGCCCTCGTGGCCAAAATATCAGCTTGGAACTTATCCAACGACATCGTGTTCACATCTTGCATTAATTGTAATATCATGCCCCCGGCTAACTCCCTCTCGTTAAACAAGTTTTCAGGTAAGCGTGTATCTCTTTGATTGCCGCCTGTGCGTGCTCGAACTTATCTTCTCCCAAGGTACACAACCTTGGTGACAAGTACAACCATGAGTTGCTGTGTGGCTTCGTCCGCAAAGCCAATGCCATGAGGTCCTCTTCCGCCGATGTCATTTTTTTTCTGACCGCCCTCCCCTGTTCTTTTCCCACATAATCCATCTGCCTGAACCAGAGGTCATTGGCCACCTGTTGTACTAACAAGTGATCATCATCTACCCCTGGCCTCAACTTCAGTAACCTGGCGAATTTGAACAGCTCCAACCCCAGGACTTCATCCAGCACCAACCGAGTTGTGCTGCAATCCTTGAATCCCTGGATGGCTTTGGAAATATCAGCCCAGATAGCAGGAAGCTCCGAGTGGGGTGGGTAGTAGTTGTTAGGGTCCACCATCCTGTTCGGCGCAGGTATTATCACTTTGAATCGTCCCTCAGCTAGAGTTGTGGCCATCGTCTACACAAACTGTAGGGGTTCTGGCAATGTGGCATACCCCGGTGTTAATACAAAGATGATCTTCACTACATTCCTGGTGAATTGTAGCTGCACTGATGCCTCCCCCTCGGTCATGGCTGAAAGCAAAGTCATCCTAGCTTCTCCTATGACTTCATTGCTCGGGATTGATCCATCCGTCAGACGGGACAACAACCCTCTACTCTGCAAGTGGTCATTCGAGCCGGCAATTACTATCACCTGCGGATCCATGCTGATCGTCCTCCGCACGTTTATCACCATGCTTGCTGATTGCCCCCAGTCTAACTTAGGCGCTGTCAAGAAGATCACATCCGGCAAAAAGAGAGAACGGGGCGTGTAGAGATAGTCTGAACTGGCAATTATCAGATACTTAGCAGCCTTTATATCCAAAAGATCATAGGCAGCAAACAAGCTGTCACCAACTGGTGCCTTCAGTCCCGCGTATCTCCTATCGTCCCCTCCCACCGAGGTCGCTAAGGGATAGTCTCTCGAGTACTCACCAGGCGCCTGGCCGGGTGGCTTGGAGAACTGCCTATATAGCTTGTGATGCTTGTTATTGGGCTTATTCTCTGCCAGAAATTTGCTCTTCCGAGCAGGTGGTGTCAATTCCCTGACTCTCCGACGGACGTCCGTAAGAGATCGGGTATTCAAGGGCCCAAAATTAATGTCCTGAGGCAATCCATCAAAGTCCACGAACCTGAGCGTAGTCAAGGAGCTAAACTGTTCCTGTTCCGTTAACAGCCAGTCCATGCCCGGTATTCGATATAATCTCGACACTGTGGGACCATCTCCACCGATCATCCTTCTAGCGTCCTCTCGGCACGTCAATGTGCTCATGTTCAATCTCGCCGACATCTGAGCTTGAAGCAACGGCAGCGGCTGCACCCGTTTCCATTGCAAGGGGCCCGAGGCGATTGGCGAGTGATTCCGGCACGTTGCCCCTCACTCTACCTCCTCCAGTCGAACTGGTCCAAGCCAGTGAGTTGGTCGTCCTCAATTCTTGCTCCACTTCCATTAACTGCGTCTGGAACACGTCGTTGATCAAGCGTCTCCCTTGCTGGGTGTTGAAATGTATACCATCTCCGGTGAGCGCGAGATGATCAACCATGCGCAGCATGCTCTCAAGATCCATGAGTCGGAGCTCGCTGGGGTTGCTTCTCACCAGACTGCAGGTCATCTCGTTCCACCGGGTCACGTTGCCGTTCATAACATCCGCCACCGGCGTGCCCACCTGCGGGTTCTGCGGTATAGTGCACAGCACCACAAGTCTGGGCCTATTTTTATACTTAAATTCGTTCAGGAGGCAGACCAATAGGGGCTCCCACTTGCCCTCTGGGGTTACAGGGGCCCTCGAGACGTCATTGGTCTCGAGCATTATCACGAACGTGTCTAGGTGATCCTCGCCCTGGAACTCCGTCATCTTAATGACCTGGGCCACGGAAGCTCCTCCAAAAGATAGAACAGTAGTCTGACCGTTGACAAAGATCTCGTTCAGATCCTTCACTAAACTATCTCCTACAACCAAATGATGACTCCCTGGGGGAATTGCCTGGTTGCTTATGGCGGGGTTCCAACACGTGCCATTCAAACAAGCTCGAGGACGCTCCGCGGCTACTTGCACGAACTGTATAATTAAATAATTTTGTGTGCTTAAAGAAAAAGCCTTTTGTTCTAGTGAGTGTTTCTTTTCTCACAGTGAGTTGTTCCATTATTTCAATTGTTAGTCTGCAAAATTCATCCAAAAAAATCTTCGTTGTTGTTCAATTCCTTCTATTCAAAGTTTTTTGAATAGTCTTGTGTGAAAATATATTTTCACACAAGACTTTCTTACAGATCTAGGTATAGTTTAAAAATATCTGGATGAAAATTATTATCTGAATCGTTATCATTAATTCATGGTTATATCTTTTGATTAAGTTTTTGTGGTTGTTGATGATTTTAGTGAAAATATTCTTCATCTTCTGAGAAGTGATGTTGAAGTCATCGGTTCTTTTTTTCTTGGCAAGACGGGTTGGGAAGAGGGTTTATCAATTCGGTAAAATGATGTTATACTGCTCTCAAACATGTCAGAGAGCAGTAAAATTACTGCAGATAAAAGTTACTGCAGATTTAAAGTTTAAGGTTGAGAAATTTTTTTTGACGTCTAGTTGATAATTGTGAGATTTAAATTATATCAGTTTGACTTAAAAATTGTGGCTTCTTAATTTGAGTTTCTGGCTCTATTTAAGGTAGATTATACAGTTTTCAGAAAATTTACTGCACGAATAATTTCTACTTTTTTCTTCGATGTCTGCTTTTTCGCTTTGCGATGCAGAGTTTTGGTTCATCGTCTTTTGTTGCAAATCGATTAGGACGTTAGTTTTAGCTCGACTTGATTAAGTTTGTTGAGCCGTGAAAATAGGCTATGTTTAGTATCAATTCAGGTTGATTTGTCTGGTTTTATCTAAAACTAAATTAGTATAGGTCTGTTTGAGACTCTTTTGGAGTTTAAGTCCGAGGTGTTTTTCTCATAGAGTCATTTCAGACAATGTTTCTTATTTTTGACCGGAAAGATTTGTGCAATTTTTTAGACTAATACCAATCCTAATCTTACTCTTATATTTCATAGCCTCAAATTTTTAGGTTTGTTTGAGACACTTTTGGTCGCACCAGATGATTTTAAGTCGTGGATGGCTTTCTCATAGAAGTATTTTGGATAAGGATCTTGTTTTTGGCCGGATAGGTTCGTGCAATTTTTAATCTATTACCAATCCCAACCTTACTCTTTTTTTTCTAGTCTCGATAGGTCTGGGAACTGGTATTTTCCGAAGATATTGGACAGAAGAAAGCAACTTACTCGTATCTATGTTATTTTATTCTCTGGCTGAAACTATGAATTATTTTGCGCGATGGGTGATTGGTTATTTATAAGTTTTTTACAGTGGTAAAACTCAAAGTATAAAACAAATTCTGGTCTTAAACGGTTTCCAATATTTTTTCTATAATATGACAGAATTTCTTATCGTGCTTTGCCGAAATAGGACAGGTTTGCTGTAATAGGTTTGTTACCCTGGGTCATAAAAGAGGTGGGTTTCAAGTGAAGGATGAAAAACCGAAGTTCTTTGCTGTTCACCTAATTTAAATGGTGATTTTTGTGGAAAAAAAACTGTCACTTCGTCCTGGGCCGTAGAAGTGTTGGAAAATGAATTGAACTTCTACGTTGTTAGACACTGAATTAAAGAGCTGATTTGAATTTGAAAACGAAACGTTATAAATCAAAGGAAAGCCACAATGATCCAATTTTAAGAAACAATTAGGGTAAACAGTTGGATTAAAGCTTAAAGGTTAAAGATCCCAGGAGAACCCTAGATCATCTGATTTGAATAATTAGGTTTATGGTGTAAAATTTAAGATCACAGAGAAGCCACGGTGAATAGATAAAGTTCGGCAAAAAAAAATCTTTTGAATGGTTGAGGATCCAAGAAAGGTCTTGATGATCTTAATTTTCATTATGTTAGTAATCAAATTTTTAATTGTTCTGGATAACGAGAGACAGAAAAAGATGATGATCCTCGAGAGCAAAAATTTTTCACCAAACTAACAACAATTAACCTAAATACTATTTTGTTTTGTGTTTTTGTGCTTTATGAATTAAAAAATTTGAATAAAAATTTTGATAAAAGTTACTGCAGACTTAAAGTTTAAGGTTGATAATTTGAATTGAGTTTACGGCAGTATTCAATGCAGATTATATAGTATTGAGAAAGTTTACTGCACGAATAGTTTCTACTTTTGTCGTCGTTGTCTGCTTTTTTGCTTTGCGATGCAGAGTTTTGGTTCATCGTCTTGTGTCGCGAATCTATTAGGTCTTTAGTTTTATCTCGACTTTATTAGGTTTGTTGAGCCGTGGAAACAAGCTTTTTATAGTATCAATTCGTTTTGATTTGTTTGGTTTTATCTCAAACTAAACTAGTATAGGCCTGTTTGAGACTCCTTTGGTCGAAGCAGATGAGTTTAAGTCCGGAGTGGCTTTCTCATAGAGTAATTTCAGATAAGGTTTTTTTATTTTTGACCGTAAAGATTCGTGCAACTTTTTAGACTAATTCCAATCCTAACCTTACTCTTATATTTCTTAGTATCAGTTTCCTAGGTCTGTTTGAGACTCTTTTGGTCGCACCAGATGAGTTTAAGTCAGGGATGGCTTTCTCATAGAGGTATTTCGGATAAGGATCTTATTTTCGGTCGGATAGGTTCGTGCAAGTTTTTAGTCTAATACCAATCCCAATCTTACTCTTAAATTTTCTAGTCTCGATAGGTCTGGGAACTCTTATTTTGTAAAGATATAGGAGAGAAGAAAGCAACTGATTCATATCCGTGTTATTTTATTCTCTGGCTGAAACTATGAATAAATTTTAGCAATTGATGTTGATTGGTTATTTATAAGTATTTTTCAGTGGTAAAAATCAAAGTGGTATCTATAACATGACAAAATTCCTCATCCTATTTTGCTGAAAAAGGACAGTATGGAATTCAATTTTTAAAAAAAATCATATAATGAAGTTCTAGAAAGAAACAAGTATCCGTTTACAGGAACAAACAATAGGACCAAATTCAGATATAAGCTAGAATGTTTTTGAAAGGCTTAGGGCTTCTCATGCAGTCATATTTTGTAGTACCGGAAAAAAATGTTGTAGTTTTTTTTTTATTAAATATATTATTAATTCTGTAAAAAGCACTCGAGTACTTAACTCAGCATTGCCTGTTCAAAAAATTATATTTCCGAGCAATCCTCATAATTGTCACTGTAGGCGCTGCAGTATTATGCTGTCCTTACTTGTATTGGAAAAGTTATCGGACGTTGAAGGCGGAATCAGCTGCTACTCAAAGTTCAAGCAACCAGGAAGGACAACAGAGGAAAAAGCTACTGGCTAACTTGTTCGGCGTCATCAGTATTGCTTATACGACATGCTTCATTCCTTATATCATTATGAGTGTAGTGGCTAATTACGCCTACAACGTGTCTGTTTCAGATGCCGAATTCAGAATATGGGGCCGTATGTTCAAATAATAGATTATTTCATTGAAACTCAACAACCCCTTCTCCCAACCACCTCCTTATTGACGGACGTTGGCATAATTTTGGCGTGTAGGCGTTATATGAAATTGCTGAAATGAAAGAACCAAATTTCAAATCGCAATTTGCATTTAATATGAAACAATAACCTGGTTACAGCGGCGGTTCAGTTGCGAAGTTTTCATTTCAGAATCTTATGTACTTTTAGGACAATTCAGAATCTTAGGACAATTCAATGCGTTAGATCTGTTCTTAGAAAATGCACTTGTTCTTCCAAGATAACGTAATGTTTTGTGCTCGAGGTGGATTTTTTTCTTAGACAAATTTCGACTTTTAACTAGCCCTTCATTGATGGGATTTTTTTATATCATTCAGAAGGTATTGTTGTCCTGTGATCTTTTTTCGGGGCTTCAACATTGCCTTTTTGGCCAATTTGGGACTATTAACGCGATATATTTTGCGCTACTAACGCATGAGCGGAGATTTAATCCGTCTTAGAAACTGTTCCAAATTGATTGAAGGAAGCCTATTTGCCATAATTGATTTGTTACTATGAGCGAAGTTTATCACTTTGTACTTTATATGGCGTGTTGGGGGATGATTTTCACAAAAAGCCTCAAAATTAGAAGAAAAAAATCATTTTTGGTTTTTATTACATCTAATTTTTTCATGCTATAACTGCTCCATAGACCTTAAAAGGCAGTCGGAGCATTTAGGGCTTCGGCCTGACGCGAGCAGTTTTGTAATTATTTGCGCACATATTACTCTCAAGTTTATTAAGAAAAAAGGTGCACAATTGCAACCATTCAGGTCTTGAATGCCGAAAGTAACATAACTGCTCATATCAGTGCGAGGCCCTGAATGTTCCGACTGCCTTTTAAAGTCTATGGAGCAGTAATATCATGAAAAAATTAAATGAAATAAAAACAAACATTTTTTTTTCATCCCCCCACACGCCATATAAGTACCAAGTGATAAATTTCGCTCCTATTAACAAATAAATTATGGCAAATAAGCTTCCTTAAACCAACTTGGAACGACTTCTAAGACAGATTAAATATCTGTTTACACGTTGATAGCGCAAAAAAAAAACTCGCATTAATTGTCCCGATTTGGCCAAAATGGCAATCTTTAAACCTGCATAATTTTAAACAGGTGAAATATCTTTTCAAGTTTTAGGTCAGATTAACAACAACTTTTGAAGGATTTTTGAAAAATTTCGTCAAAAATGGCAAGCTAAAATTAGAAATTCGTCAGAAAAAACCCACCCCGAGCACAAATATTGTGTTACTTTCGTTACAAAAGTTGGAGCAACAAGAGTTTTTTTAAGTCTTCTGGCTGAAATGGGAAAAGTTGGTCCTGGTCTGTTCCAAGAAAAATGGTCCGGGTCTGTTGGCTAAAACAGATGTCTATAAGTGGTTCTGACTTCAGCTAGTTTTAGGATAATCTTGACAAAAAGTTAAACGGTGACCGCTTGACTATTACAAAGTTCGACTAGCCTAAGGTTTGAAGACTTAAACATAAATCAACTAGCAGAATTTTGAAAGCCTCATTTCTCAGAAACAATAACAACTAAACGAAACCCGCTGAAACAAAATGGATAAAAATCAATTATGTACAGAAAAATCAGTACAGATTACCGTAATTGTAGAATCGATTGATCTGTATATAGTATGTTTATAATCTGTATACAAACAGCATACAAAATGTAGATAATCTGTACATAAATTGTATATAATCTATGTATAATCTGTATACGATCTGTATATTGTGTGCATGAAATTTTATAAACAAAAAAACGGCTTTAGAGGGTTTTGGTAATGGTTATTTAATGAAGTTATGCAGCAAAATTTTTTGCAAACCAAAATGCACTATAATCAATGTTTCAAATAGTTAACCCAAAGTCCTACTTTTAAAGTTACAACAAAAACAACAGATCTAAAACTTGTACGTTTTTTCGGCAGATAATTAATTTTTTTTTGTCACTGTTTGAATCCTTTCCAAATGAACTTGCATTTCTGAGAAATAGAAGTTAACTGAGAACTAAAGCAACCAACAAAAATTATGGTCAGTCACACCCGACCTGTAAGTGCTTGCACCGAAGACTGAATACAATAAAATCCCATACATGAAGGTATGGGAAAATGGTTTAGCGCACAGTTTTCATGTGAATTGTAAACTTTGTCATTAAACAAGTCTGTAAAAAGTATATCGTATTTTAAAAAGTTGGCAATAAGCAAAACAATTAATTTTGATAGTAAAAGTAATACATATTTTTTTATCAAAACAAATTTTGC
Source organism: Symsagittifera roscoffensis (assembly GCF_963678635.1). Lineage (NCBI taxonomy): Eukaryota > Metazoa > Xenacoelomorpha > Acoela > Convolutidae > Symsagittifera > Symsagittifera roscoffensis. The sequence continues at coordinate 82,060,106 of NC_087062.1, forward strand.
TCCAGGTCAAGCGTGCATAAATGTGGATCGCAAATTATGCACTAGTTTCAAATATGTATCGTTCAACTCACTTTACACGTTTACAGTAAATTAACTACTTTTAAATTCGAAGGACTATTTTTTATATGTAAATAAATGTCTCTGGAATCTAATGACGTGAATTCTCCAGTAAATTTGTCAAAGAATTACCAAAAAATTATATAATATGTTTATTTTTATCAATGAAATAAAAGTAAAAAAAATACAAATAAGTTTAATTAATTAGAGCCGTGTCTATAACGCAGCGCAAACTCGCTCGTTTTCTCATGCAAAGTAATCTTAAAATACAATGATATTTTGTTTTCAGCCATATTTCGCAAATAATTTGTTTGTGCTTGCTCAGAAAAAAATTAAATCTGGCAAAAAAAAACAATCAATAAAATGAATAAGATCCATCTAGCCGTATACAAAAATTAGGTTTTTTGTTGTAGTTCTGAATGAATTGCATTATCTGAGTTTTATATCGCAAATCTGCTTCAGTTCACCTGTGCGATATCTGTCACCTAACTATGGTTCATACGAGAAAACCATTGGGGGTATTGTGATTTCAAAAAAAAACTAGTCATATTCTTTTAATTCAGGGCAAACTATGGCTCACAAACCGTTCAAACCTTTTGAAAACTCATCGCTAATTGAACTGCATAATGTGTCAGTGGATATAAAACATAATCAGCTAACTCTTTCTTGGAAAGTTATTTCAATTTGTTTTTCTTTTCTTTTGCCTTTTTGCTTAAAAATTTTTTCCCTAGTATTTTTGAAAACAGATGGAAAAAATGTCACATTGGTCTGGTAGATCTAGTAAAAATTTACTAAACCAAAAAAAATTGAAAAAAGCCAATTTGGGTACACGTAGCACGCTAATTTTTCTTTAATGCAGTAGTCGAAACTCCTTTTATCGCTTTTTTTCAAAAATTTGCCTGCGGCGCTCAAAATTTTGTCATGTTTGGGTCTTTATAGTAATTTCGGAAAGCTCAAAAAACTAATTTGATCGACCTCAAAAAATGTCGGCAATTTTTCAAATTTTTTTTGAAAATCCCCCGCCTCGAGAAATTACTAGATCCGCGCATGGTCGAAACGTAGCCTTTTTTTAGTCGAGTCGATCAAACGTACCATTCGATCAGCTCAACCCGGGGTCTAAAGTTGTCTGTGATTGATTTCAGTGATGAGATGGAGGATTATTCCTGAAGAAGTTGAACCCGCTAAATTAAGAAGAAGAGCGCAAACCGCCGAGTTATATATCACTATTTGGATGCGGTCTTTCAGCTTGATCAATTCAATACTCACTATTGTTCTGGTAAAGCACTTCCAGATTATTCCGATAGCTTGTAAGAACTGGCTTGTGAAGATTATCAAGAGACAAGATAGCAGCAACGAAAACTGAAGAATGTCACAAACAAATTCCCCCTTAAGGTCCTATTCTATAATTTATCCAAGGGTCATACCTTTGTCCTTGCATTTCAAGATTTCACCTTTCAAGTTTAATCTTTGTCCTAAATTGTATTCAAAAGTATCATACGTCAAAGTTATTAAATTACGTTGAAGTTAAAACTATTCTGGGCAAGACAGCAATAAAGTTCGACATGATTTTTTGAGTTTTTAATGTAGAGTTAGTTTTGCACAACATGCTATTTGATTTTGCACCGTTCTAGTTTTTTAGTTTGAAAGACTGCTCTTAAGTATCAATGCAAAGCCCAGCCGAGAGTTTCAATTGCCTTTAATTTTTTTTGTAGATTTTTTTCCGTAGAAGGAACTTTCGGAAACAAAAACATTAGTAAACTCTGGCATTTCTGAGATTAGGTCCTGGGTGACCTTCTTATACAGTAAATTTGGATAAGGTACACCGTCTGTTCGTCACGCTATCTTATTTTCGGCCGGATATATTCGTGCAATTTCCTAGTCTAATACCAATCCTAATCTTACTCTTTTAATTCCTAGTCTCAATATATCTAGCCTATACTGATATTCTTGCGAATTTAGAGGACAGAAAGCGGTAACTGATTTCTTGTTTAACTATAGTTTCTCTAGCCGAAACTATGAATAGTTTCAGCTTTACAATTTATCATAACTTTTAGTATTGGATCATGATTGATTAGGTCTAAATACTTTATAGTGTTAAATATCCTGGTATTAAACAAATACTTTAAAAACTTGTTCTGAACTGATTCCATCCATCCGGGGGCGTAGGAAGTTTTTTAAATCAGAGTTTTCTTTTTAATTTGAGAGATGGCTGTGAATCCAAAAGATCGTATTGAAGTTGCAGATATGTGTTAGTGAAATGTGGATTTCTTAAGTCAGAGCGAGACTACGTACATTCTCAATCATTCATTCGTATTGATCGAGTAGCGAAACAAGAGTTGAATTAATTAAGTGACAAGAATCCGTAGGTTTGGGTTCAATACCGAGTTCGCCATTGCTCTTTTTCAATGGATACCTTTGCTGCTATATTGGCGTCATACTTTATATCTTGTGAGGGTTGTGACTACGGCAGCATGCCCATGACGTCCATCACTGGCGTGTCAGGCTAGTTGAGGTATTATGGGTGTTTCTTTGAGTAGAATTTTTATTTGTTTATAAACGTTTCTTTCTTTTATATCAGTTTTTTTGTCTTTTATTTGTTTGTATTTTATTTGTTATTTTAATTTGAGCTTCAAAGTAACAGTTGATCCATTTTTCATCTGACTTGGGTATAGTGGGACTTTACTGTACATGTTATTAGTGCGGTGGCTATAGTAAGCGTTAGTATCTAAGCTTAAATCATTTTTCCAACCGAGTTAAGGAAAGTTTGAAACGCGTGAAAGCCGTTTAAAGTTGTCATCAATTACGTTACAAAAGTAGAAGTTCAATATTTTCTATTATTGTGATTTAAATTGGGCTCAAAATATGGGAGACTCAAGTAGCGAGTTTAAAGTTCAAAAGTTTGAGCACACATAAAATATAGTTTCATTTTTATTTTATTATTCATTCATTAACTTATTAAATTGTAAGACCATTTTACCAACGAAAACTTTCAAGTTATACCTTTATCACAAAATTTAATTCACAATTAGAACTCATTGCGATCAGTTAGCCTCATTGATTGAAAAAATTTTCAGAACTTTTTCTGATTTTTATTTAATTCACTTGGTTTTGGACACAACCAAAGTAACAAAAGAAAAACTAGAAATAATGTAACAAAAACGTTAGCACAAAACAGGAACCTCTAAAAAACCAGCATGAAATCATACTCTCACTCCTGGCCTAACCCACCAGAGAGGACGTCCTGAGCATGCTCTATAGCCGGCCTAACCCACCGTGCGTGCTACATCCACGCTTTGTGACCACATCATTTTTTTGACAAGAGGTACTCAAGGGAGAGTAACTCTTAAAAATAACTGAACTAAAACTAAAACGCTTTTGCGAAAACAATTAACCAAAATCATAACTAGAAAAATAGAATTAACAAAATTTCATAAAATGTAAATTATAACAAGCAGTATATAGATCGCAAACAACCGCAAGGACGAGCATCCAAAGACTAGACGACCCCATCGCACCCAACCTACAGAATGACTAAACACAACCGACATGCCGCCCACAATCACGACTCAAAAAGGATTTAGAATACGATTTGACTTCGCAGAAAAGGACTTCATTGAATCAGACCAATGACCACCTCGATGTTCAAGTATACGTACAGATCCGAGTTACAAGACATTCCCTCCAAACACGATCTTCACGCCATTCTCAGACAAGAGTGCTACTCGATCAGTTCTCCACCCAAGCAGAACAAGCAATCATAGCAAACCACTTTGAAATCAGATTGATTTCACCGGCGGTTGCAGTCATCGTCGATCAAACAACTAACAAGTTCCTATCGACGACTCCAGCTTCCTGGAGCTTTCTTCTCCAAGAACGAAACAAGAAATGATGCTCGCTAAATACCAACGACCATCATCCATCCTTCATTACAGATAGAAAATAAAAGATTCAAAACTCTGTAAACCCCGGATGGGTGAAACCAGATCTAAACTACATTTTATTATTGGTTATGAATTAGATATTTTATCACTATAAAAAATTTGATATTAACCAATCATGATCCATCTAACTAACAACCCACTTATTTGTAAGTGCTGTACTTACTTGTAATTTCAGCACCAGAGAGATTTGAATTTAACTTAGAAATTAGTTACCTCTCCAAGAGACCTTCTAGCAATCGCAATAAGCCAGTATACTCTAGACTATTGAGCCTAGCAGAGATTAGTTAAACACCCTGAGACTAGTAGATATAAGAAAAAGATTAGGATCGGTATTAGACTTAGAAGTTGCACGAATCTATCCGGCCCGGAAATAAGATAGCGTGACGAGCAGACGGTTTACCCTATCCGAAATTACTCTATGAGTTTAACCTCGGTCAAAACTCACTTTCTTGATTGGCAAAAATAATTATTAAAGAACAGATTCTACGTGCGGAAAAGAATTAAAAGTAGTTTCCGACCTCAAAATGAGCAGTTTAAATTTTAGAAAATTTCTTTGAGGTTCAATGGTCAAAACTATTGTCAAAAAGCCTCTAGGGGTATCGCAGTATAAGCATGTGTTTCGCTGCACATGTCCGTACAGAAACTTGAAGCCGATGAGCCCGCTGTCTCAAAACGTGTTGAGTGAATTTTTTATTGAGTCGCAGACATCGCAGATAATTTAAACTGGCGAAAACGTAATTTTTGTTACTTTAGCAACAGATGGTCTTAAAAAGTAATTGATAAGGTTACTTTGGGTTTCGTAGGAATGAATACCCAATCGAAACACTTCGCATTCCAATAGCCACACATTATTATTTATACGCCTCCTTAGACTACAAAATCTGTTACCTTCATTCTTCTGGTCAAATGTTGCTATAACCTTGAAGGCGAATGTTTAATCTAATCGGTTCCGAGGTTATACTTCAAAATCTCTTTTTTTATTATCTGAAATTCTTTTTTTACTCCTCATCGTTCTTTGTTAGTAGCAAAATCGCAATGCTACAAGCAGATGCTTATATCTGCTCCGCTAAAAGCGAGTAAAAGTTTTAGGAAACAATTATAGGAGAGAAGTTTACAGTAAAATTTCAGAGAATTGTTTTGCATTCGTGAACTTAGGCTGAAATAAGATTTAAAATAAGAACTTTTAACTCAAGTAATTTTTTCTAAGACTCGACACATTTCTCCTCTAGCCCAGACAATCAGCGAAAATACTGAAAAGCAAAAAAAGTCAGGCCAAAAATCCTCAAAAATTAGTTTTTGGAAATCTATTTTAAGTCTGCCTCATATCTAAAAGTGTTGGTTTTTAGAACAAATTTGGTTTAAAAAAGATGAAAGCAAAATGTTTTTCTTATCGCCTGGAAATTTCTGGATCTCTATTTTAAATTGCCCGAAAGGAAGAGTGGGGTTCGCTGCTGAAGTTTTATCTAAGCATTTTTACATCATCTGAAAAATTTTGGCAACTAGAGCAATCATATTTCACCAGCGACAATTTTTCGTGAATTTTTGGGGGTTAAAAGAGTGATTTATATTGCGCAGTTTTAATGCGTAAGCGGCAGCTTAATCCGTAATCCGGCGAAAATTCCGTTAAATTGAAATGAGGATTGCTATTTTTATCTAACTTTCTAAACAATGGGTTCTATGAATAAAATACTTGTCAAACGATTCCATTTCAAGAAGTTTGAATGAAAAGTCTTCTTTTCATCATTTTTCTCAAAAAAAATTACAGAAGGGTTCTTAAGTAACTTTAAGTGGGCTTACACCTGTTTCAATTGCATGAAAACCTATTGGTCATCAACAGTTAAATTTTTTAACATTCTTTTAACAAAAAAAAGAATCACAATGAAGATTTTCTTTGATGGCACAAATAGTTTTTTCACTTTTAGAAATCTATTTTAAGTCTGCTTCATATCTAAAAGTGTTGGTTTTTAGAACAAATTTGGTTTAAAAAAGATGAAAGCAAAATGTTTTTCTTATCGCCTGGAAATTTCTGGATCTCTATTTTAAATTGCCCGAAAGGAAGAGTGGGGTTCGCTGCTGAAGTTTTATCTAAGCATTTTTACATCATCTGAAAAATTTTGGCAACTAGAGCAATCATATTTCACCAGCGACAATTTTTCGTGAATTTTTGGGGGCTAAAAGAGTGATTTATATTGCGCAGTTGTAATGCGTAAGCGGCAGCTTAATCCGTAATCCGGCGAAAATTCCGTTAAATTGAAATGAGGATTGCTATTTAGTATATTTATTACTTTGTCAAAGCGAAATGTGGCATTTTGTACGTTAAATAGCGTGTGGGGATAATTAAAAGGTCATATGGTTTCTGTTGAAAATCTCATCAATGTTTTTGAATGCAAAAACTATCCTGTTTAAGCTTCCATACCAAACAGTTTATCATACATTACCCTAGAAAAAATGTTTATCTAACTTTCTAAACAATGGGTTCTATGAATGAAATACTTGTCAAACGATTCCATTTCAAGAAGTTTGAATGAAAAGTCTTCTTTTCATCATTTTTCTCAAAAAAAATTTACAGAAGGGTTCTTAAGTAACTTTAAGTGGGCTTACACCTGTTTCAATTGCATGAAAACCTATTGGTCATCAACAGTTAAATTTTTTAACATTCTTTTAACAAAAAAAAGAATCACAATGAAGATTTTCTTTGATGGCACAAATAGTTTTTTCACTTTTAGATAATAACATGTGACATGAATTTGTCCATAAAGTAGTACAGTAAAAACAGTTTTTGTTAGAAAAATGTGTGAAATTCAATTGATATCTAACCTGGGATCTAGCTATACGTAGTTTTATTTGTAATTTCAATGCCGTTCAACCTGATAGTTTTCTCATTTTAGAATTTTTTAAAAATATATATATAATTTTTGCGTTCAGGAGCAACAATATAGAGCAAAACACAGGGAAAAATATTTTTCATAAAATTTTATAGTACGAAAAAACCTATCATGCAGATCAATTGTATGGAAAACTAACTATCGTGTCATTTTCATACATTTTTTTTTTATTTTATGGAACTGAATGATAGGCGATTTTCTATAGAATGGAATTGTACGATAGGCATATTTTGTCAACCCGGGTAATCTACGGACCTGAAAAGTCAGTTGGAGCATGTTTATACGAGCAGTCTTGTTGCTTATCAAAAAAAAACAATCTGATAAAACATGTTCCTTTTCCCTAGTAATTTCCGTACCTAGACAGAAACCTTCAGACCCGCTTTCGCGGAAGTAGTACAAACGGTAGTTATTTTTTTAAGGTAGTTGACAACATTTGATGTTTTAGAAAATAAATTGGCAGAGCTTTCGTGCCTGAACTCACAAAAATATCCGCCTGAGCAACAGGTTCAATATTAGATATAGGTTACCGCGTTGTCGAAAGCGTTTTCGAAAGACCCTTGTGTTGTCGAAAGTGTTTTCGAAAGACTCTTGTGTTGTCGAAAGTGTTGTCGAAAGTCTTTTGTGTTGTCGAAAGTATATTTGAAAGACTCTTGTGTTTATGAAAGTATTTTGAACGACTCTCATGTTGACGAAAGTGTTGTTGAAAGGCTCTTGTGTTGTCGAAAGTGTTTTTGAGTTTTTGAAAGACTCTTGTGTTGTCCAAAGTGTTGTCGAAAGTCTCTTGTGTAGTGGAAAAAAATTTCGAAAGACTCTTGTGTTGATGAAAGTGATTTTGAAAGACTCTTGGGTCGACGAAAGTGTTTTCGAAAAACTCTTGTGTTGTCGAAAGTGTTGTTTGAAAGCCTCTTGTGTTATCGAAAGTAATTTTGAAAGACTCTTGTGTTGATGAAAGTATTTTTGAGTTTTTGAAAGACTCTTGTGTTGTCCAAAGTGTTGTCGAAAGTCTCTTGTGTAGTGGAAAAAAATTTCGAAAGACTCTTGGGTTGACGAAAATGTTGTTGAAAGACTCTTGTATTGTCGAAAGTGTTTTTGAAAAACTCGTGTGTTGTCGAAAGTGTTGTTGAAAGATTCTTGTGTTGACGAAAGTGTTGTTGAAAGATTCTTGTGTTGTCGAAAGTGTTGTTGAAAGACTCTTGTGTTGTCAAAAGTATTTTTGAAACTCTCTTGTGTTGTCGACAGTGTTTTTGAAAGACTCTTGTGTTGACGAAAGTGTTTTTTAAAGACTCTTGTGTTGTCGAAAGTGTTTTCGAAAGTTTCTTGTGTTGTCGACAGTGTTTTTGAACGACTTTTTTGTTGACGAAAGTGTTGTTGAAAGACTCTTGTGTTGTCGACAGTGTATTTGAACGACTCTTTTGTTGACGAAAGTGTTGTTCAAAGACTCTTGTGTTGTCGAAAGTGTTGTTGAAAGACTCTTGTGTTGTCGAAAGTATTTTGAAACTCTCTTATGTTGTCGACAGTGTTTTTGAAAGGCTCTTGTGTTGACGAAAGTGTTTTTCAAAGACTCTTGTGTTTTCGAAAGTGTTTTCGAAAAATTCTTGTGTTGTCGACAGTATTTTTGAACGACTCTTTTGTTGACGAAATGTTGTTGAAAGACTTTTGTGTTGTCAAAAGTGTTTTTGAGTTTTTGAAAGACTCTTGTGTTGTCGAAAGTGTTTTCGAAAGTTTCTTGTGTTGTCGACAGTGTTTTTGAACGATTTTTTTGTTGACAAAAGTGTTGTTGAAAGACTCTTGTGTTGTCGACAGTGTATTTGAACGACTCTTTTGTTGACGAAAGTGTTGTTCAAAGACTCTTGTGTTGTCGAAAGTGTTGTTGAAAGACTATTGTGTTGTCGAAAGTCTTTTGAAACTCTCTTATGTTGTCGACAGTGTTTTTGAAAGACTCTTGTATTGACGAAAGTGTTTTTTAAAGACTCTTGTGTTGTCAAAAGTGTTTTCGAAAGTTTCTTGTGTTATCGACAGTGTCTTTGAACGACTTTTTTGTTGACGAAAGTGTTGTTGAAAGACTCTTGTGTTGTCGACAGTGTATTTGAACGACTCTTTGGTTGACGAAAGTGTTGCTCAAAGACTCTTGTGTTGTCGAAAGTGTTGTTGAAAGACTCTTGTGTTGTCGAAAGTATTTTGAAACTCTCTTATGTTGTCGACAGTGTTTTTGAAAGACTCTTGTGTTGACGAAACTGTTTTTTAAAGACTCTTGTGTTGTCGAAAGTATTTTCGAAAGTTTTTTGTGTTGTCGACAGTGTTTTTGAACGACTTTTTTGTTGACGAAAGTGTTATTGAAAGACTCTTGTGTTGTCGACAGTGTATTTGAACGACTCTTTTGTTGACGAAACGAAAGTGTTGTTCAAAGACTCTTGTGTTGTCGAAAGTGTTGTTGAAAGACTCTTGTGTTGTCGAAAGTATTTTGAAACTCTCTTATGTTGTCGAAAGTGTAGTCGAAAGACTCTTGTGTTGTCAAAAATGTTGTCGAAAGACTTTTGTGTCGTTGAAAGTGTTTTTGAAAGATCTTTTATTGACGAAAGTGTTGTTGAAAGACTCTTGTGAGGACGAAAGTGTTTTTCAAAGACTCTTGTGTTTTCGAAAGTGTTGTCAAAAGACTCTTGTGTCGTTGAAAGTGTTTTTGAAAGATCTTTTGTTGTCGAAAGTGTTGTTGAAAGACTCTTGGGTTGTCGAAAGTATTTTTGAAACTCTCTTGTGTTGTCGACAGTGTTTTTGAAAGACTCTTGTGTTGACAAAAGTGTTTTTTAAAGACTCTTGTGTTGTTGAAAGTGTTTTCGAAAGACTCTTGGGTTGACGAAAATGTTGTTGAAAGACTCTTGTATTGTCGAAAGTGTTTTTGAAAAACTCGTGTGTTGTCGAAAGTGTTGTTGAAAGATTCTTGTGTTGACGAAAGTGTTGTTGAAAGATTCTTGTGTTGTCGAAAGTGTTGTTGAAAGACTCTTGTGTTGTCAAAAGTATTTTTGAAACTCTCTTGTGTTGTCGACAGTGTTTTTGAAAGACTCTTGTGTTGACGAAAGTGTTTTTTAAAAACTCTTGTGTTCTCGAAAGTGTTTTCGAAAGTTTCTTGTGTTGTCGACAGTGTTTTTGAACGACTTTTTTGTTGACGAAAGTGTTGTTGAAAGACTCTTGTGTTGTCGACAGTGTATTTGAACGACTCTTTTGTTGACGAAAGTGTTGTTCAAAGACTCTTGTGTTGTCGAAAGTGTTGTTGAAAGACTCTTGTGTTGTCGAAAGTATTTTGAAACTCTCTTATGTTGTCGACAGTGTTTTTGAAAGACTCTTGTGTTGACGAAAGTGTTTTTCAAAGACTCTTGTGTTTTCGAAAGTGTTTTCGAAAAATTCTTGTGTTGTCGACAGTATTTTTGAACGACTCTTTTGTTGACGAAATGTTGTTGAAAGACTTTTGTGTTGTCAAAAGTGTTTTTGAGTTTTTGAAAGACTCTTGTGTTGTCTAAAGTGTTTTCGAAAGTTTCTTGTGTTGTCGACAGTGTTTTTGAACGATTTTTTTGTTGACAAAAGTGTTGTTGAAAGACTCTTGTGTTGTCGACAGTGTATTTGAACGACTCTTTTGTTGACGAAATTGTTGTTCAAAGACTCTTGTGTTGTCGAAAGTGTTGTTGAAAGACTCTTGTGTTGTCGAAAGTCTTTTGAAACTCTCTTATGTTGTCCACAGTGTTTTTGAAAGACTCTTGTGTTGACGAAAGTGTTTTTTAAAGACTCTTGTGTTGTCAAAAGTGTTTTCGAAAGTTTCTTGTGTTATCGACAGTGTCTTTGAACGACTTTTTTGTTGACGAAAGTGTTGTTGAAAGACTCTTGTGTTGTCGACAGTGTATTTGAACGACTCTTTTGTTGACGAAAGTGTTGTTCAAAGACTCTTGTGTTGTCGAAAGTGTTGTTGAAAGACTCTTGTGTTGTCGAAAGTATTTTGAAACTCTCTTATGTTGTCGACAGTGTTTTTGAAAGACTCTTGTGTTGACGAAAGTGTTTTTTAAAGACTCTTGTGTTGTCGAAAGTATTTTCGAAAGTTTCTTGTGTTGTCGACAGTGTTTTTGAACGACTTTTTTGTTGACGAAAGTGTTATTGAAAGACTCTTGTGTTGTCGACAGTGTATTTGAACGACTCTTTTGTTGACGAAACGAAAGTGTTGTTCAAAGACTCTTGTGTTGTCGAAAGTGTTGTTGAAAGACTCTTGTGTTGTCGAAAGTATTTTGAAACTCTCTTATGTTGTCGAAAGTGTTGTCGAAAGACTCTTGTGTTGTCGAAAATGTTGTCGAAAGACTCTTGTGTCGTTGAAAGTGTTTTTGAAAGATCTTTTATTGACGAAAGTGTTGTTGAAAGACTCTTGTGAGGACGAAAGTGTTTTTCAAAGACTCTTGTGTTTTCGAAAGTGTTGTCGAAAGACTCTTGTGTTGTCGAAAGTGTTGTCGAAAGACTCTTGTGTCGTTGAAAGTGTTTTTGAAAGATCTTTTGTTGTCGAAAGTGTTGTTGAAAGACTCTTGGGTTGTCGAAAGTATTTTTGAAACTCTCTTGTGTTGTCGACAGTGTTTTTGAAAGACTCTTGTGTTGACAAAAGTGTTTTTTAAAGACTCTTGTGTTGTTGAAAGTGTTTTCGAAAGTTTCTTGTGTTGCCGACAGTGTTTTTGAACGAATCTTTTGTTGACGAAAGTGTTGTTGAAAGACTCTTGTGTTGTCGAACGTGTTGTTGAAAGACTCTTGCGTTGTCGAAAGTATTTTGAAACTCTCTTATGTTGTCGACAGTGTTTTTGAAAGACTCTTGTGTTGTCGACAGTGCTTTTGAACGACTCTTTTGTTGACGAAAGTGTTGTTGAAAGACTTTTGTGTTGTCAAAAGTGTTTTTGAGTTTTTGAAAGACTCTTGTGTTGTCAAAAGTGTTGTCGAAAGACTCTTGTGTTGTCGAAAGTGTTGTCGAAAGACTCTTGTGTCGTTGAAAGTGTTTTTGAAAGATCTTTTGTAGACGAAATTGTTGTTGAAAGACTCTTGTATTGACGAAAGTGTTGTTGAAAGACTCTTGTGTTGTCGACAGTGTTTTTGAACGACTCTTGTTTTGACGAAGTGTTGTTGAAAGACTCTAGTGTTGTCGACAGTGTTTTTGAACGACTCTTGTGTTGTCGAAAGTGTTGTCGAAAGACTCTTGTATTGACGAAATTGTTGTTGAAAAAACTCTTGTGTTGACGAAAGTGTTGTTGAAAGACTTTTGTGTTGACGAAAGAGTTGTTGAAAGACTCTTGTGTTGTCGACCGTGTTTTTGAACGACTCTTGTATTGACGAAAGTGTTGTTGAAAGACTCTTGTGTTGTCGACAGTGTTTTTGAACGACTCTTGTGTTGTCGAAAGTGTTGTCCAAAGACTCTTGTATTGACGAAATTGTTGTTGAAAAAAATCTTGTGTTGACGAAAGTGTTGTTGAAAGACTTTTGTGTTGTCGAACGTGTTTTTGAAAGACTCTTTTGTTGACGAAAGTGTTGTTGAGAGACTCTTGGGTCGTCGAAATTGTTGTTGAAAGACTCTTGCGTTGTCGAAAGTGTTTTCTAAAGACTCCTGTGTTGTCGAAAGTAGTTTTGGAAGACTCTTGTGTTGATGAAAGTATTTTTGAAAGACTCTTAGGTTAACGAAAATGTGGTTGAAAGACTCTTGTGTTGTCGAAAATGTTTTTAAAAAACTCGTGTGTTGTCGAAAGTGTTGTTGAAATACACATGTGTTGACGAAAGTGTTGTTGAAAGACTCTTGTGTTGTCGAAAGTGTTGTTGAAAAACTCTTGTGTTGTCGAAAGTATTTTCGAAACTCTCTCTTGTTGTCGACAGTGTTTTTTGAAAGACTCTTGTGTTGACTAAAATGTTTTTTTAAAGACTCTTGTGATGTCGAAAGTGTTTTCGAAAGACTCTTGTGTTGTCGACAGTGTTTTTGAACGACTCTTTTGTTGACGAAAGTGTTGTTGAAAGACTCTTGTGTTGTCAACAGTGTTTTTGAACGACTCTTGTGTTGACGAAAGTGTTGTTGAAATACACATGTGTTGACGAAAGTGTTGTTGAAAGACTTTTCTGTTGTCGAAAGTGTTTTTGAGTTTTTGAAAGAATCTTGTGTTGTCGAAAGTGTTGTCGAAAGACTCTTGTGTTGTCGAAAGTGTTGTCGAAAGACTCTTGTGTCGTTGAAAGTGTTTTTGAAAGACTCTTTTGTTGACGAAAGTGTTGTTAAAAGAATCTTGTGTTGTCGAAAGTGTAGTCGAAAGACTCTTGTATTGACGAAATTGTTGTTGAAGAACTCTTGTTTTGACGAAAGTGTTGCTGAAAGACTATTGTGTTGTCGAAAGTGTTTTTGAAAGACTCTTGTGTTGACGAACGTGTTGTTGAAAGACTCTTGTGTTGTCGAAAGTGTTTTCTAAAGACTCTTGTGTTGTCGACAGTGTTTTTGAAAGTTTCTTGAGTTGACGAAAGTGTTTTTGGAAGGTTCTTGTGTTGTCGAAAGTGTTTTCGAAAGACTCTTGTCTGTCGACCGTGTTTTTGAAAGTGTGTCAACCGTGTTTTTGATCATGTCTTGACGAAAGTGTTGTTGAAAGACTCTTGTGTTGTCGAAAGTGTTTTTGAATTTTCAAAACGAATCTTGTGTTGTCAAAAGTGTTGTCGAAAGACTCTTGTGTCGTTGAAAGTGTTTTTGAAAGACTCTTGTGTTGACGAAAGTGTTGTTGAAAGACTCTTGTGTTGTCGAAAGTGTTGTCGAAAGTGTTGTCGAAAGACTCTTGTGTTGACGAAATTATTGTTGAAAGACTCTTGTGTTGTCGAAAGAATTTTCGAAACTCTCTTGTGTTGTCGACAGTGTTTTTGGAAGACTCTTGTGTTGACGAAAGTGTATTTTAAAGACTCTTTTGTTGTCGAATTTGTTTTCGAAAGACACTTGTGTTGTCGACAGTGTTTTTGAACGACTCTTTTGTTGTCGAAAGTGTTTTTGAAAGACTCTTGTGTTGACCAAAGTGTTGTTGAAAGACTCTTGTGTTGTCGAAAGTGTTGTTGAAAGACTCTTGTGTTGTCGAAAGTGTTTTTGAAAGACTCTTGTGTTGACGAAAGTGTTGTTGAAAGACTCTTGTATTGTCGAAAGTGTTTTCTAAAGACTCTTGTGTTGTCGACAGTGTTTTTGAAAGTTTCTTGAGTTGACGAAAGTGTTTTTGAAAGGTTCTTGTGTTGTCGAAAGTGTTTTCGAAAGACTCTTGTCTTGTCGACCGTGTTTTTGAAAGTGTGTCGACCGTGTTTTTGAAAGACTCTTGTGTTGTCGAAAGTGTTTTTGAAAGACTCTTGTGTTGACGAAAGTGTTGGTGAAAGACACTTGTGTTGTCGAAAGTGTTGTCAAAAGACTCTTGTGTTGTCGAAAGTGTTTTCTAAAGACTCTTGTGTTGTCGACAGTGTTTTTGAAAGTTTCTTGTGTTGACGAAAGTGATGTTGAAAGACTCTTGTGTTGTAGAAAGTGTTGTCAAAAGACTCTTGTGTTGTCGAAAGTGTTTTCTAAAGACTCTTGTGTTGTCGACAGTGTTTTTGAAAGTTTCTTGAGTTGACGAAAGTGTTTTTGAAAGTTTCTTGAGTTGACGAAAGTGTTTTTGAAAGGTTCTTGTGTTGACGAAAGTGTTGTTGAAAGACTCTTATGTTGTCGAAAGTGTTTTTGAGTTTTCAAATGAATCTTGTGTTGTCGAAAGTGTTGTCGAAAGACTCTTGTGTCGTTGAAAGTGTTTTTGAAAGACTCTTGTGTTGACGAAAGTGTTGTTGAAAGACTCTTGTGTTGTCGAAAATCTCTTGTGTTGACAAAATTGTTGTTGAAAAACACTTGTGTTGTCGAAAGTATTTTTGAAACTCTCTTGTGTTGTCGACAGTGTTTTTGGAAGACTCTTGTGTTGACGAAAGTGTATTTTAAAGACTCTTGTGTTGTCGAAATTGTTTTCAAAAGACACTTGTGTTGTCGACAGTGTTTTTGAACGACTCTTTTGTTGACGAAAGTGTTGTTGAAAGACTCTTGTGTTGTCGACAGTGTTTTTGAACGACTCTTGTGCTGACCAAAGGGTTGTTGAAAGAATTTTGTGTTGTCGATAGTGTTTTTGAGTTTTTGAAAGACTCTTGTGTTGTCGAAAGTGTTGTCGAAAGACTCTTGTGTTTTCGAAAGTGTTTTTGAAAGACTCTTGTCTTGTCGAAAGTGTTTTTGAAAAACTCTTGTGTTGTCGATAGTGTTGTTCAAAGACTCTTGTGTTGTCGAAAGTGTTGTCAAAAGACACTTGTGTTGTCGACAGTGTTTTTGAACGACTCTTTTGTTGTCGAAAGTGTTGTTGAAAGACTCTTGTGTTGTCGATAGTGTTTTTGAGTTTTTGAAAGACTCTTGTGTTGTCGACAGTGTTTTTGAACGACTCTTGTGCTGACCAAAGGGTTGTTGAAAGAATTTTGTGTTGTCGATAGTGTTTTTGAGTTTTTGAAAGACTCTTGTGTTGTCGAAAGTGTTGTCGAAAGACTCTTGTGTTTTCGAAAGTGTTTTTGAAAGACTCTTGTCTTGTCGAAAGTGTTTTTGAAAAACTCTTGTGTTGTCGATAGTGTTGTTCAAAGACTCTTGTGTTGTCGAAAGTGTTGTCAAAAGACTCTTGTGTTGTTGAAAGTGTTTTCGAAAGACTCTTGTGATGTCGACAGTGTTTTTGAAAGACTCTTGTGTTGACGAATGTGTTTTTGAAAGACTCTTGTGTTGTCGAAAGTGTTTTCGAAAAACTCTTGTGTTGTCGACCGTGTTTTTGAACGATCTTGTGTTGACGAAAGTGCTGTTGAAAGAATCTTGTGTTGACGAAAGTGTTGTTGAAAAACTTTTGTGTTGTTGAAAGTGTTTTCGAAAGACTCTTGTGTTGTCGATAGTGTTTTGAAAGACTCTTGTATTGACCAAAGTGTTTTTGAAAGACTCTCGTGTTGTCGAAAGTGTTTTCGAGAGACTCTTGTGTTGTCGACCGTGTTTTTGAGCGATCTTGTGTTGATGAAAGTGTTGTTGAAAGACTCTTGTGTTGTCGAAAGTGCTTTTGAGTTTTTGAAAGACTCTTGTGTTATCGAAAGTGTTGTTGAAAGACTCTTGTGTTGTCGAAAGTGTTGTCGAAAGACTCTTGTGTCGTTGAAAGTGTTTTTGAAAGATCTTTTGTAGACGAAATTGTTGTTGAAAGACTCTTGTGTTGACGAAAGTGTTTTTTAAAGACTCTTGTGTTGTCGAAAGTGTTTTCGAAAGACTCTTGTATTGACGAAAGTGTTTTTGAAAAACTCTTGTGTTGTCAATAGTGTTGTTCAAAGACTCTTGTGTTGTCGAAAGTGTTGTCAAAAGACTCTTGTGTTGTTGAAAGTGTTTTTGAAAGACTCTTGTGTTATCGAAAGTGTGGTTGAAAGACTCTTGTGTTGTCGAAAGTGTTGTCGAAAGACTCTTGTGTCGTTGAAAGTGTTTTTGAAAGATCTTTTGTAGACGAAATTGTTGTTGAAAGACTCTTGTGTTGACGAAAGTGTTTTTTAAAGACTCTTGTGTTGTCGAAAATGTTTTTGAAAAACTCTTGTGTTGTCGATAGTGTTGTTCAAAGACTCTTGTGTTGTCGAAAGTGTTGTCAAAAGACTCTTGTGTTGTTGAAAGTGTTTTCGAAAGACTCTTGTGATGTCGACAGTGTTTTTGAAAGACTCTTGTGTTGACGAATGTGTTTTTGAAAGACTCTTGTGTTGTCGAAAGTGTTTTCGAAAAACTCTTGTGTTGTCGACCGTTTTTTTGAACGATCTTGTGTTGACGAAAGTGCTGTTGAAAGAATCTTGTGTTGACGAAAGTGTTGTTGAAAAACTTTTGTGTTGTTGAAAGTGTTTTCGAAAGACTCTTGTGTTGTCGATAGTGTTTTGAAAGACTCTTGTATTGACCAAAGTGTTTTTGAAAGACTCTCGTGTTGTCGAAAGTGTTTTCGAGAGACTCTTGTGTTGTCGACCGTGTTTTTGAACGATCTTGTGTTGATGAAAGTGTTGTTGAAAGACTCTTGTGTTGTCGAAAGTGCTTTTGAGTTTTTGAAAGACTCTTGTGTTATCGAAAGTGTTGTTGAAAGACTCTTGTGTTGTCGAAAGTGTTGTTGAAAGACTCTTGTGTTGTCAAAAGTGTTGTCGAAAGGCTCTTGTGTTGTTGAAAGTGTTTTTGAAAGACAAGTAGTTTTAGTTTTGAGCCGCATTTCAAAATTTCTAGTTCGCGTTTACCAGCAAAATTTTTTGCAGTAAAATTTTATAAATAATGATTTGGTATAAAGCACTCGAGTACTCAACAAAATTGGCTGTTTCAAATCTCCACAGCACTTTGAAAAATCTAATAAATTTTTTCTGAAGTTTGAGACTAGTACATCAATAATTATCGATAATTGTTTGGAGAGAAAGAACCAAGCAAAAGTATTCCTTCACTTGTTAGTCAGTCTTTTTTGTTTGTCAATCGGAAAAACAAGCATCTTTTAAACGCTCTGATAGACCTAATAATCTTTAAAAAAAAGTATTGGTTTGAGTACGTTGGATGACAAAAGAGGTCAATACGTGGATCTGATTTTAGATGGTTAAAGTTTAGCTTCTCAAAAAAAAGCCACTGAGCCAAGCAGTGCATCACCACAAAAAAAAATTATCGATCGGCTTGACCTTTAAAAACGTATAAATCTACATCTACATCAAAGGCAAAAATCTCCAAGCGTGATGTCAAAATTATATTGTTTTAAATTCAGTTTTTTTTTTCAGAAAAACTTATAAAAATCATTTACGGAAATTTTCTTGCATTTTTCAATTTATTTGTTCGTAGTTTATTTATAATTCTGGCTTGTCGTTTAATAATATTTGCAAAAAACACTCGCATTAACTAATATTGGACTCAAAAGTTTTGGATAAAGGCAAAGTTAGGTTCAATGCAGAAACAAGTTATAGTGGAACCTGATCTAAACTACATTTTATGATTGGATAAATTAGATATTTTACCACTATAAAAAATTTGATATTAACCAATCATGATCCATCTAACTAACAACCCACTTATTTGTAAGTGCTGGAATTACTTGTAATTTCAGCACCAGAGAGATTTGAATTTAACTTAGAAATTAGTTGACTCTCCAAGAAGACTTCAGCAGCCGCAATAAACCAGTATACCCTAGATCTATTGAGCCTAGCAGAGACTAGTTAAACAACCTGAGACTAGATAGTATAAGAGTAAGATTAGGATCGGTATTAGACTAAGAAGTTGCACGAATCTATCCGGCCGAAAATAAGATAGCGTGACGAGCAGACGGTGTACCCTATCCGAAATTACTCTATGAGTTAACCACATCGGTCATAACTCATCTGGTGCGACCATAAGTCTCGAACAAGACCTTAATAGCTTAGAATTAACCAAAAATAGATTAGAATTTAGAAAAAACATTTTTAAAATGTTACACGACGATAATTTAATCGAAATGTCTCTACGACTCAACAGATCAAAGCCAATATTCCGAACGATAAGAGAACTGCCCGGAATTGGAAGAAGACCTCGAACCAGAGACGACATACGACAAAGTAGAAACTTACCAAATAGTTATATGATAGTACGGCAAAAGCCAACACAAACTTTTATATTTAGAATCTTATTAGCAATGAATTTAGATTTTCATTTGCAAACTTAAATCTTGAAGTCAATCTTCATAATCATTTCAGGCGCTAAACAAAATATTAATATACAATAACGATTGATAAAAATATCTCAGATCGTTTTCCTAAAATTCTGCAGTATTATATAAAACATGTTTGGAAAATATTTATTGAAAATCAAAATAAAAATTAGTAGCATGATAATAAACTGTTAGTAATCATAAAATCATCAGTTGTCTCAGCTTCATCACCTAAAACATAACAGCAATCATAAGCTCACTAATATCATTAAAACACTAAATCTTTTCTTAAACAAATTTAAACCATTTTAAACTTAAATTCACTTAATTTTCAAATCAGATCATCAAGGCTTATCCTTGGATCTTAATTCATTTTCTATTCAATTAAAATTTAAAACTTGATCATCAAGGCCTATCCTTGGATCAAAAAGAACAATTGTGTTCTCCCCCACCCACTTAGCTAGTGTCTAACGACCTCAAACGTCGATTCACTATCCAACCCTTTCAAAAAACCCAAGACTAATAGAAATTTTTCAACAAAACTAACCATTCAAATTAGGATAAACAGTGAAGAACTTCGGTTATTCATCCTTCACTTGAACCCTCCTCTTATCAAGACCCAGGATAAATCTTAGACTTAGTAAGTTTAAAATAGTATCTAACGAACTACTCGCGTTCTAATTATACCTGAACCTTGTGGATCGATTTACTATTCTCCAACCCTTGAACACAATCACTACCCCTAAGTAAGATTAAGTAAGTTAACACCTTAGCTTATACTAGCCACGAGAAAGTAAAAAATCATTCTTCGGAATCGATATACTTTTCTCTCCAACCCTGAACAAATAGACCCAGGTTAAGCTAACCAAAAAACCGTAAGGACTAACAATTTAATAAAATAGAAATCATCTAACAACTTTTTGCATCCGTCATCCTAAACCTTATGTCATTTAAAAATCTAGGAAACAAACAAACAATCGTTTTGCACAACTGTGAAATAGAAAACAAAAAATACGACCTTGTAATCACACCTCACACACAAACAGTTGGATATATTAGATCAAAACGACAAACACTAAAAAGAAAAATAATAACTAAACAAAGACAAATAACACGAAAAAGATTTTCCAAAAATAGAAACGCATTTTCAGAATCAGAAGTCAGCAATTTAGACGAACTTTATAAATTAAAAGAATCAATTGATAAAAATTGTCCCATTCACGATCAATTATATTTTTCCGACTCAGAAACAACTTCAAATTCATCAAAAAGAGGAAAAAGACGAATAAAAAAGCAATATAAACACAAACCAGTACACTTATACAACTGGAATCAACCAATTAGACACATCGATAATTACCTATTAACAGTCATTAAACGAAAAAATGAGTCAGACACACACTCCAAGTGAAGATAGTCCAGATGATGACGATATCTTCCCTTTCCTCGTAGATGCACCCAATGATAGAGGACAGCATATACTTTGCAAGAATTTACTACTAAATTTATTTGAACCCGGAATCAGCCCATGTAAAACAGAGTTCCCAGATGTAAAAATCAAAAGACAAATTATTGATCACTATCTGAAAGATATATGTAATTTGACACAACACTACGGAATCTACACCATAGAATTCACCTCACCAAACCCGAATCACCGCAAATATGTAATTCAAACAGACGACCTTGATTTAGAATTTTCAAAAGTATTCTCAGAATATACAAAAAGCATACAATATCATAACTCACAAAGAGCAAACTCCATATTTATTAATGAAGTTTTTGCAATAATATATAGTTATATCTCAATATTAGAAAACGAAATCCCAATCTCAAATGTCTCACCGACAGAGACATCTAAACATATAAGGGTACGACATGAAATCACACTATTTTCATCTTTTCTAAATATAATTAAAGAAAATTTCACTAAAGATGAAGTTTCACAACATACAAAACATGGCTTACAAAAAATTTTGGCATGGTTTATAATAGATTATTTCACACATAATATAGATTTAATTTCACAAGCAAGAAAAAATTTTAGACCTCAAAATTCAAACGATGATACCGCCATCACAGAACAGTCAGACTACGTTTGGGACCCCGAATGGTCTCATTATGCATTTATAAATATCCCACAATCATTTGCAAGTCAAGCAATAAGTACAATATCTTATATAAGAGATTATGTAAGAATAGTACCATTAACCATTGACGCAACACCATTAAACTACAATACATTTTTACCTGATACTCGAAATAACAGTTTAAATTCGACCGTCATACACAATGAAAACCTTAATGGAACTAGAAACCTCACTCAACAAGATATTCAGACACCATCACACTTCATAAATGAAGAAATTGTCCAAACAACAACAACTACACAACAAAGTATTTCACCAATACGTCCAAATTTAACAACATCAAGAAATACAAACACTTCGCTAGCACAGATAACCTTACAATCAACCGTTAAACCTTCGGTTGCTCCAAAATATTCACAAATTGATTACCAAACATATAGACCCATGACAATACCGTCAAAAACACGCAGAACATTCACAAGAAACAATTTTGCGGAACATAATTATAATTATACGCATTCATCAAAAACAAACTATCCTCCACGAAATAATAATAATAATCAAATCAGATCTCGATATTGGAATAATCCAATGGCAACAACCAATTCAGTAAATTTTCAAGCTAATCCACATCCTCCACAGGATCATAGTGAAAATTACCCATTCTTTCAACAGAATAAAAATAAAAAACAAGCACCTCATCAAACGGATTACCTATTCTCTGATGATGATCATTTACAACCAGATATATTTGCACCATATACCCAAGAATATCGCGGACAAGGAATGCAGAAACCATATACACATCATAGAAATTTTTCTCCACACCAGATAGATACACAAAATCAACAACCAATACAAATGCAAAACCCAATCAATACACAATCTTTTCAACCAATTCAGCCACAAAACCCAATGATTACACACTCATATCAACCAACACAAATGCAAAATGAAATACCACTTCCATATTATCTTCAACAACACGAAATAACAAAAAATCAACTTTCTAATTTTTCACAAATGCCAAATGCAGCAGAATCATTAC
>NC_087062.1:82082031-82215811 GCF_963678635.1 Symsagittifera roscoffensis
AAAACTTTAAATGTTCAGACCAAACTTGTGTCTCAAAACCACGTGAAAGTTCATATTTGCATGAAATTTTGTTCGAAAATGGCAAATATGGCTCTTTTTGATTTTTTTTGCTTCAACCATGTCAAAAAAGATTTTAATTTGTAATTTGCGAGCGTTTGTAATTCAGCAAAAAATTAGAAAACGAAACATCCAAAAAAGAAAACTGAGTTTTTAAACAACAAAAAATTTTGTTTTGTCAAGAAAAAATGAACTATTTTTACCAAACTCAGATATTGATCTGAAACTTTGTAGGCCACATAAACGTCAAAAAATTTACTCCGCAAAAAAATTTAAAAGTTTGATTGATCAGAATGAAAAAGATCAAATGAACAACTGCGGAAGTTTTTGACATTCGATAGCTAGTTTTTTTACTGAATAGGACACACGGTCGCCTAAAAGCCCAAACTTCCTCAAAAACTCAATGTTTTCTCAACCGACACATTTGTTCTTTTAAGTAAATTGTGTCTAGTAGAATATTTTTGCTAGCGTTCATATGTAATTTATGATTGAGATCTCACTTTGACTGCACGTAAGCGTACTGAAAAAGAACTAAAAAACATGATTACATCAACTGATCTGCAGTCATGTTTGAAATAATTAGGTTTCAAACAATTTTTTTGCAGGCAGAGTTCGAACTCAAAAAAGCTTGTTGCAGTTTTTTTTTATTCTGCACTGGTGTGAAGTTATCTTTTAGTAATTTGCTTAAAGTTCTTTTCTGGATGTCATCAATTTAATTAGGGATATATTCAGGCCAAAGAGCGATTTTTCGTTATATAACGAAGTTTAGTTTAAAATTTTAACTTCCTAAAAATTGAAAAATTATCTTTTCACTGAAAATTTTGCATAAAAATTTTTCAGTGCGAGATGGATTGCAAAAAATTGTTTTCCAAGCCAATTCTATGATTTGGTTCGCTTTAATAAAACAATTAAAGAAAAGGGAAAACTGAAAACGTATAAAAAGAAACTCTGGCTGGAACGCATTCCTGAAAACTTCACAATTTATTTATCAATTGTTCCACGTATTATAGGAGTTTTCAGTCAAGTGAACTGCTGTAATCAAATGCGCCAATTCTTAGTGTACCGTTTTTTTCTGATTTAAAATGGTTTATTAGAACTGGTGTTTCAGTTTCGAAGGGTAGCAAGCTACCAAAATAATCACTTTTCATATCTAAAGATCCGATATGAAACTGTTTCAACTCAACCCGTCCAAAATTATTCCACTGTATCCTAAAAAAATTTGTCCATTTTCATTTGTTTGGCGGTTGAAGTCCCCAGTTTCTCCCCACTTTGAAAGAAAAAAAATCGTATATTTTTTATGTAGGTTTGATGCGAGGCAAAAAGCTTTTAATATCATTGCATTAGGCCCTCGAGTATCCGCCTCTGATTGGCGTCCCTCACACCTGTCCTGTCGCCAATAAACTGTTTTTAAAATTCTGGTGTACTGCAATAGTGAACTAATGAGTTCAAAAATTCTAGGCTGCGTTCATCAAAAGCACCAATTATTTTGTGTAGCGTCCTTCTCTAATTGGAACTGATTTACCAGGATTTTTAGTTTCGAAGGGTAGCAAGCTTCCTAATTACTCACCTTTCATATCCAAGCCATCCTTCGGCATCAAGATCCATTATCAACCTCTGTGAAAAATAAATTATGGTAAGCTGAACAACTTTCTTGATTAGACGCAATTTTTTAGATATTGAATCCATCTTCATCTCAGCCCGTTCAAAATGAATCAACTGTTTTTTAAAAATATCAATAAATTGTCAATATTTTGGCAGTTTAAGTCTCCAGCCTGTCTTTTATCTCAGATTTTGTCCTTTATCGCAGGTACTCCTATTACCCACTTTAAATGAAAAACTATCGAAAATAAATTACTTATGGTAGGTTTGATTTGAGGAGGTTTGATGCGGGGCGAAGAGTTTTTAATATCATTGTATAAAGCCCTCGAGTATCAGACTCTGATTGGTGTTCCTCACACCTGTCCAATTGCCAATAAACTGGTTTAAAGTTCTGGTGCACTGCGATAATGAACTAACAAATTCGAAAAACTTAGACTTCGGTTTTTAAAGAGGAAAAAAGATGAAGCATAAAATAGCAAACATCATTTTATCAAAATATAACAAAATATTGTCAATTGAAACTAAAATTTTATCAATCAAGATCAGGAAAAAATGACGAACCAAGAAAATTGCTTTTACCAACTGAAGACGAATTTCACATATTTTGCCGGGCGAAACAATTGTCAACCAGATAAGATGCGAGCAAATATTTGAGAAAGCTCTGACAGCAAAGCTTGTGGCAGACAAAAGCCATGAATTAGTGGAACATGTGAGAAACATCAAACCTAGACAATTTAAACCCGTAAATAACTCAATTGAAAGAAGTGATTACATCTCAACCCTATTTGACACAGAGGAATCAGTGACCAACACAAAAAAATCTAATTTGTTTATTCAAACTCAAGTTCTCCTCTCAAACATTTTCCGTTTGTACGGTTACGCCATTAGGATTCTTAGAAAGAATTTCAACGCAATTATGAATCCATTTAATCGGCAATTTCTTAGCGTTCGTAATGTTTTCGATAGATGTCTTAGGTGCTGACAAAAGAATGAAGCTCTTAGTTCAGTTGGGTTGCTTCTTTCTGAAAGGCGTGGTGGGTTTTTGGTACAAACCTTTAGGTTTTCATATAGTAGTTCTTCTATAACGGCAAAAACATTTGGATTAACAATCCGAACGAGAATGGAACAAACCCATCAACAACCCAAGTTAGATCCAAAAACGCGCGAAATTTTTCAAAACAGCGCAGTATTTTTTAGCGAAACTAAATTTCGTATTTTTGTTATAAAAATTAGCGATTGTTAATAATTTTACTGAAGCGCCTGAACAAAACTTAGCTAAGGAAAAAAAACACTTTAGCTTTTGATCCGAGCAAAATATGCGGGTAATTAATCACGAGGTTTTAGTCTCAATTACTTCGCAAACAGGCTGTAGTGCTTGAAAGAAACTAGGCACATGAAAAAAACAGTTGCACATCTGGCACAAAAAAATTGCAGGATAAATCCATACTGTTTGTATGGCGCAATCAATATTAGATACACTTTCCGAAAAAATACCAATTGTAAAAAAAGACACTAGTGAGGTTCCTGCCAGTATTAATAGCTTTTTCTAGGTAAAAAAGATAATGGACCTTGAACAAGGGGTAGCTTGAGATATGGTGATTGGATATGGATGAAACTTGGAAGACTGATCCCTGGTGAAACCGGGTGACTTCTTATTGACCCTTCGGCATTTATATCCAATGTTGCATAGAATGCATCAAACAAAACAATGGAAGGTGAACTCTTCCCCTTCGCTAATCCTTGAAAATAAGAGTCGGTCACCTAAGAGTAGTTAGTTCAAATTGCTCTATTGGGAAGAGACTTAGAAGGTAAAAATGATAAGACTGCGGAACATAACCTTGACGTAGTGGATTGATAAGAGTGTTACTAAGCAAACAATGATATAGAAGTTTTTGATAGAAATCAATACGATCAAAGAAAAGTTACTCCCAGAAAAAGTCAGCAGTAAGGAGAGTGCGACACGGGAATTAATGCTCATAAAAAGTTTGTTGCACGGGAAATTTTTTAGCTCTGCGTAGTTGTCTTTCTGTTGAAATTAGACCTCTAGTAGACGGACTAGTCTCCTCTGATAGCTGTCGGGTCGGAATAGATATAAAATGTTTTTAAAGTTTTGGAACTTTAAGGTGTGCTGTTCACATCTGAGAAGGGCATCCCCCCATTAGCAGGAGGCCATATTGATAACTGGATAGAAAAATAATGTCGATTTGATGTTGGCTAGGTAAACATAAGTTGATTTGTGGTCAAAGTGGACTTGATATTTGCACAACTATTTTTCAAGATACCTTATTGAACTTGGCTTTAATAACTATTACTGCCAGTCAAGAGAAGTTACGACTAGGACGTTGCGCAAGGTCACCAGACTAACTGTCGGGTTTTTTAGGGACGAAATAACTACAACTACAACTAAAACCAAACAGACAATTATAGTGAAAAGGTTAAATGCAGCCTACCCTTAAGCAGAACAGGATTGGATTGTGAAGTCAGTGGACAGTTGGTCTCAGGTTTAGTTAGAAAACAGAAATAGAAAACAATTGAATCCCGAAGTTAGAGAGATCAAATAAAGTACCGCAAAGCAAAAGTGATTCATTAGATACTAATAATTTCATCAGGTCAAACTGAATAGTTGCTTGGAACAACTGAGCGTATCTGGATATTTAGGTTTCTCTATAATTAGGAGAATAAGAATCGTTTTGTTGAAATGTCTGGAATATGAATTTCAATTGAGCTACTGGTTTGATAAATCGTGGACCCTTTCATTTTGATTAGATTCTTATGTTATATTCTGGCCACTCAGAACCCTTTGCTTTTTGATTTTGAGAACGGTACATGCACATAAGCAGAAAAAATGCAAAAGGGCAAGCAACATAGTAAAATAAGGAAGAATTGCCACCAATTTAACCCTTTCGAAATTGTAGATTCATTACCCGAAGGACAATCTTGAGGTGCCGCTTAAGGAGAGAACGAGTGGACCTAGGGAAGCAATTTCCTAAATCTACACTCACAATTCCTTTTTAGAAAACTGTCTAATTATTTTTAACGAAAGAAAATTGAATTTGCTTCTACATGTTTGTTTTTTTCTCTCATTTCTGCGCATTGACCCGATGTATGCAATTTCCCAAATTTCTTCAGCCTGTCATAAGAGTACCACCAGTTTGGTCTGAATTTAATGTTTGCATCTTTGAAAGTCAATTTCTAAATATTGGTTAATGTAATTTTTTAACCTGAAACGATATTTGAATACAATAAAACGTTGGTCGACTGGAAAGAAAATAACATTATTGTCAACCAAAGAATCTTTTCCAAAAAACGCTGATTTCGTGGCTGCAAACATTTGCCAAAAACTTTCTAACAAAGCAAAATAAAGAAATTAGTGAACTGATCAAAACTACTTCCCTTCCTCGGGTTTCAATACCTGCCAATCGTTCCTTAAGATCTCAGAAGCCAAGAAACATAAAAATTTCATCCGCACAAAGATTATCAAAAGTTACCTAAGCACTATTTTGTAAGTTGATGAAATGTTTCAATGCTTTGCTCCGTCATAGTGTAATCTTAGGTTCGTTGACAAACTATCGTGGGTACTAACCATTATAAAATAATGAGAAACACTATCACTCACAGTTTATTGCTGACAGCATGGTATTTAAATGATAAAATCCATTTTGAGAAAAAAAATTATAGATACAAAACGCAAATTTATTATCATAGTTGTTTTGCCACTATATGTATTAACCCGCTTCGAGATTCCGCTCAAAAACCGCTCAAGATATGAGCGGTTTGATCTGTTTTTCAGCAAGATTTGAGCGGTTTGGGCGGTTTTTTTTTGGAAAAACCGCTCAAACCGCTCAAATCTTGCTTAAAAAAACCGCTCAAAAACCGCTCATTTCTTGCGGTGATTTTTGAACGGTTTTTCAAGCAAGATTTGATATGTGACCCTGGGTTGACCTCCATAAACCGAAAGTGCTTATCTTACGTTTTTCCACACCGAAAATGCTTATTATACAATTGCCTGCATCAAATGTATGGAAAATTGCTAATCATACAATTTTCATACAATTTCGAAAAACCATTGAAAAAAGATTCAACCTAGTTTCTCCGACTATTTGAACTAAATACAACAGTCTGGGGATGAAAAATAATTACGTTTGATTTTTGAAAAAAATGGTTATCATACAATTTCCATATATGAAAAAATGTTTATCCGTCAACTTCCATTTATGAAAAAACGCTTATCCTAGAGTTTTTTTCACAATTTTCTGAGTCTATGAAACTGTAGGAAATTGTAGGATAAGCATTTTTTCATATATGGATTTTGTAGGATAAGCATTTTTGGTCAACCCACGCTAAGATGCAATTGAAATACAATCGACAATTTTAAAAAAGTACTTAACCGTTCTCAAATCAAGCAAGATTTTTTTCGATTTCTTGACCAAAAACAATGTGAGCTACTTTTTTCATATGCTTGAGCAAAATAACCACTGGAAAATATGTAAGATTTAGACGGTTTGAGCGGTTTTTTTAGACAATTACGCTCAGAATCTTGCTTCAAAATGAGCGGTTTGAGCGGTTTTTGAACGGTTTATCTAAAAAAGCGCTCAAAAATCGCGCAAAATTTGAACGGTTTTGTGCGGTTTATCTAAGAAAACCGCTCAAAACCGCGCAAGATTTGAGCGGTTTTTGAGCGGTTTATCTAAAAAAACAGCTCAAAGACCGCGCAAAATTTGATCGGTTTTGAGCGGTTTTTCTAGATAAACCGCTCAAAACCGTTCAAGTCTTGCGCGGTCTTTTTAGATAAACTGTTCAAAAGCCGCTCATTTTGAAGCAAGATTGTGAGCGTAATTGTCTAAAAAAACCGCTCAAATTGCTCAAATCTTGCTTCAAATTAGGTGAAAAATCTGGACTCGGGAAGCTTATCTCTGACTATTTTTTGAGTAATCAACTGTTCTTTTTGCCACAGAAAAAGCTCAAAAATCAATATTTCCCGTTGCAACCCAGTTTATAACAACACGAGACCAAAATGTGTACTCTTTGATACGTACATATTTGTGCGTGTGTGTGTCTGACGAACCTAAAAACAGGCCTATAAAATCTTCTAAACTATGAATCCACTTTCCAAATTGTTGCGCAATTCACGATCAAACACCTTTTAATGAAAATTATGCTATTCTATACGTTGTGGATTCCGCAAAAATCGAATATAGCATGCGTTCCAGTGAATTCCGCGACGCTTAGTGGATTCCGCAAACCAATTATAATTCCACAGTTTGGCCCCATGGATGATCAGAACTTTCATTATGAGGCCAAACGAAGCACTGGATAGACGCTCAATTTTGTATGATCCTGGATTCCATAGACAAACCTTAAAACATGCTCCAAAATTTAAGTGGATTCCACTTACAAAATTTACGTGGATAGCGCGTACAAATACCTGCAACATAAATTTTGTCAGCACATTTGCTCTGCCGAGGATTCCGCAACAAGCGATTATAGCTAGTTGTTCAGGATTCCGCAACTGTAAGTGGAATCCGCAAATGTGAGTCGAATCAGCAAAATTTGTAAGCGGAATTCGCGAATGTAAGCGGATTCCGCAATTTTTGAGTGGATTCAGAATTTGGTTTATTACTGAACTTGCATATGAACAATGAAAAGCTAGAGCTAGATTTTTCATCTCTAACAATGCGGAATTTAAAAGCAAGGACTTAATCATTGTTAGCGGAATCTACGAACAAATCTCAAAACATTAGTTAACTAAATCGATGGATGTCACCTTTTAGTAATTTGGAAACACAACACCGAACAAGTTTAATGTTTGGAGTCATTGCAATGAGAGTGTATGTAAACACAACACACAGCATATCACCAAATTGAATCAGTGTTTGGGATTGCGTCATTCCCAAATACTGATTTAGGAAGCTTAACGGCGAAAAAATTTAAAATTTGTAGTCATTGGTTGGCTTGTGACTGTTCGAAATCACAACAAACATCATATTGCCGAATAACGTCAGTATTTGGGATTGCATACATCCCAAATACTGGTCAGTGTTTGGGATTCCATCAATCCCAAATAATAATAATCTAATAGATTTAGGTTCTAGTGAATTGAGATCGAAATTGGGATTGAAGTTGACAGGATTTGAGATCGAATTGGGTTGACAGGAATTGAGACCAAACGTTTGGTACTTTAACTAATAATTAATCAATGTAGTAAGTTAGATTGATTTTTCTGGTGACCAGTAGTTAAAAGGTTTAATCCAAACGCTATACTACACATATACAAATACGTAAACGGAATCCGCAAACAAAATCCGGATTCCACTCACAGCTTGCGGATTCCGCTTACAGTTGCGGAAACCGCAACAGCTCAACTTAACTATACAAATCTCTTATTATCCATTTGTGGATTGCACAAATTGTTCTGGATTCCGCAATTACGGTTGCGGATTCCGCAAAACTGCCAATTTTTTGAGCGATTTTGAGCTGTACAGTGTTTTAGATATTTGTTTATTGAATCTAAAACATCGAAGAAGATCAAAAAAAAATAGCAAAGTTGCGGTTTCCGCAACAAATTTGATTTTGGCCTGTTGCGGAATTCGCTTACATTAAGCACAGTTTGGCCTCGTAAAGTTTTATCAAACAAACTTTTGATTTTTGATACGATTCCATAGTATTTTGTACGCAGAGTAACTTCGTACAAAAATGACTTCTCCATCTTTATTTTTGGCTCGCGTGAGAATTTTGTGGCTGGAATTTTTCTCAATTAAATTTTTTCGTTTCCCTGTCTATTCTTTGTTTTCTGAAAACGAAAATCGTTTCCGAGGATTCTTCCGCTTTTCTTCGTATTTTTGCAGAACTCATTTTTTAGGTTGGTAACGCATTCATAAGGTGAAGAAAAAAGAGCTGGACCTGATTTTTTTTACTAGATACGAGCCGAATATTTGTTGTTTACTTATTTATAAGGAGTAGTAGTTTAGGTGCCTCACAGTTCGGGGAATCGGGTGAGCAGAGCAGAACTGAGTTTCCTTCGATAGATAAATTCAATTTTTGATCTAGCTAAAAAGCGAAAAAGTAAAATCTTTTATGGTTTCCTGACCAAAAATACAATTTCCCCAAATAGTTGTCTCATTTTTTAAAGAAGCTTTTCGACATTCATTAAAAAAGATGGATATAAGTGGACTGTGAGAATGCGGACAATGAAAAGTTACGACAGTCATGTCACGTTGAAAAAAGATAAGTAGTGCACCTTTTTGATCGATAATTGGTGGATCAGTATAGCATAACAACAAGAAACAGGATTGAAAAAAAGTGTAAAATTACATAGCAAAATAAAGATTTACTCTCACTACATGTGGTTTTTCTGTTGAATGTTCTGAGATATTATTCAATTTGTCTTAAGAATAGTTAGTTGATGTTGAAATTAGAAGAATTTTTTGACGTAGTCGGGATAAAAAAATGAAAAAAAAACTGTTGAAGTGTTTTTTTTACTTGTTCTGAAAAATTTCCCAAAAGAGAAACTTTCGAAAGAAATTAGTTCAAAACCTAACTTTTTGAAAAAAAATTGAAAAAAAAAAACGAAAAAAAAACAGAAACTTTTTCCAATTTTTTCAGAAAACTTCTCATTTTTTCTCTAATTTTTTTTTCTGAACAAAATAACTTGATCAGAAACTGTTTTTTTACTTCTTATTTTTAACCTGACCAAAATAATTTGAGCAAATACTGGGAAGTTTGTTATTGGTTTTTATGAAATTTCATATTGATATTTTTGAATCAAGGATCCAAAAACCGAAAATCATTTAACTAGGTTGCATTGAGCAGGGCTATTGAACAAGAATCTCTCTTAGGAACGCATACACAAAAAATAAGGAGACCAGGGAAAGTAGAAGCACATATTAACGAAAATGATTGGAGAGAAGATGCGCAGTAACTTTACTCAGCAAAATCGCCGGACTTTTGTGAAAATTCGAGGTCTAAGACCTGGGAGGCAGTATGTTTTCCGGGACAAGCTTCAACCAACTTTTTCCGCAGATTTTGGTACAATTCAGGTTTTTTAGTGTTTTCAAACATTGTGGATTATGGTTTTGTTGGTGACCCTAAACCAAAACTAAAACGATCTTTCGCAAATGTGCAGCGTATCAAAAACTATACGTTGCGTTCGATACAAAAAATTGATTTGAATTTTTTCACAGAGCCTCATTACCAAAATTGTAAATAATAATCTTCACTACTCAAACACAAGTTTGTGATGAACAAGGAGAAATTATACTTTTTTTGAAGCTTCGAACTCAAAAAGCAGTAACTCAAAGTCTCAGATTAAGTCTGTGAAATCAATCGTTTTTCTAAAAACATTATCAACTTGAATTTCAAGTGATATATTTTTGAATCATAAAACTACTGCAATCTTTCGTAAATATGCAGTGTAAAAAAACGTTGTGTTTGGTACAGACTATTGATTTGAGCTTTTCACAGAACCTCAGTACAAGAAACTTGTCTGCAAAAGTTTTCACAGTACTAAAAAAGAAATTTGTGATAAACAAGGAGCACACTTACGTTTTCTTAGTTTTGAACTGTGAAACTAACTCTGCATTTTGGCTAAGTAGCATAATAAATTTGTAAAAAAAAAACTGGAATGAAAAACTGGAACCAAAAAACTTCTCAAATGAAAACTCTTGAAAATAATCAGTTAAAACCAAACCAAAAAAAGCCAAAATCGAATTATTTTTCAAAATTTTTTTTTCAGAAAGTTTTTTAAATGAATTAAGTGAACTCTAATTTCAAAACAATTGAAAAAAAAATGAAAAAAACTATAACATAAATATCATTTAAAAAGTTTTTATGGCTGGTTTCAATGGAGGGACTGGTGTCGACTTCTCCAAAAAAAAAACGGTAACGCCAATTCCGAAAATATCAAAGACTTTAAGAATTGTCTAGTTTCTACAAAATTTCATTGCAATAAAAATACGTACAATGTGCTAATGGGTCATTGTGTATCCCCACCCAAAGCAAGCTAGAAAAGGTAAATTTTTTTTCAATTCCAGAAGTCTGTGGGTAACTTTGAAAGGATTGAAAATCCAAAAAATCGGAATTTAGCGTACTAGGTCTTTTTTTTCGAATAAATTCTTTGAGCATTTTTGCTAGTCGTTACTTTTACTCAAAGAAACACAAATTGTTGAAAATCACGACATAAAATCCCCAAGTTCCATTGTTAACCCGATTCCAACTTATGTAAGGCAATATCAGGATAGCTGAGTTGAGGTTTTTCATCATTCTTGTAGTTGATGAAATTTAACCAATTTGCCTGATTGCCCACCCCGTTGGCTAACTAAATTTTAAGTTGCTTTCTCCGAGGCATCTGTTTACCTGTCCGCGTAAAGACTCTGCTTTGCTGCAATAACGTTAAGTGGTCAAGTATGGTGAAATTAAGTGTGGTAAGTTGAATTTGTTCATCTTCAGGATTACTCCGCGTGGTTGTTGGAGCTCAACCGACCTACTCAATTCCCATCCTCATTGGTTATACCGTGGCTAAACTTATGGTGATCATACTCGAAGCCAGTTCTCTCGATCAGGCGCTTCGTAAACTATCTGCATCGTCTCAAAAGCGAGATCTGTTTCACTAAGCCCCGATTGACTTTTTATTTAAACGCTAGATATTCGCACAGAACTATTCAATACTATTTGAATCATTTTTTGTCAAACCGCATGGATATAGCAATTTGAATATTGACCAACTCAAGAGCCTTCTTTTGCGATACAAGGAAAACATTGCCGCCGTTTTAAACTGTCGCCGCAAAGTTGCTGAGATTATAGAAAAAGAATTGAAAAAGACAGGTATCCCCGTTCTTAACATAGTTGACGACTTTATGTCAAATAGAAAGGCCAAAGACCAAATACTTATCGAAAGCATAAAGAGGTACACCAGCGCCTTCCCTTGAGTGGAAGACTCTGTTGTTACTTAGACGATACAGCGGTGACCTAAGGCTACTGAAAAATAAAAAGAATTGGAACCTTTTGTCGCCTAAAAATTGTAGGGTGGTTTACAAGAGACTCAAAGCGTTAAAATGTAAGCAAACTCCCCATGCAAGTTTTTGATGAAGACAAGTTTTTTTGCTGGAATTACTTCAGTGAAAAAAAAATGTTTTCTGTGAATCAATTTTGTCTGAATTTATTAAGCATGGAAGTTAAGTTTTGGAAGAAAAATAGGGAGTTGTTTGAGAAAGGTAGCAATCTCGAGCACGATTTCTTTTTTGGAATTCATAGAGTCAGAGTCTTTGCTCGAAAAATGATACAAACATTGGCAGAGGAAGGAGCTATATAGAACAAGCAGTCGATGTGAAACGAGAGTTGATTAATTTGGCTGCGAAAAGTGCCTATCCCGACAATCTGACAACAGCACAGGAAGTTTTTGATTTCCAATCTATTTCGTCTTGCTCTGTTACTGCCTCAAAACCTGTTTTTATATGTAATAGCTTCCTGCAAAATTTTATCGTTATTTTGTGTCAATACATATAAAAACAACTTTTGAGGCAGTACAAAGCAGGACGACATAGATAGAACATCAAAAATTTCTCGTCATTGCGGAAAGAGTGAAAAACAACAACTTTGAAAAAAAATTGAAAAAAAAACGAAAAAAAAACAGAAACTTTTTCCAATTTTTTCAGAAAACTTCTCATTTTTTCTCTAATTTTTGTTTCTGAACAAAATAACTTGATCAGAAACTGTTTTTTTACTTCTTATTTTTAACCTGACCAAAATAATTTGAGCAAATACTGGGAAGTTTGTTATTGGTTTTTATGAAATTTCATATTGATATTTTTGAATCAAGGATCCAAAAACCGAAAATCATTTAACTAGGTTGCATTGAGCAGGGCTATTGAACAAGAATCTCTCTTAGGAACGCATACACAAAAAATAAGGAGACCAGGGAAAGTAGAAGCACATATTAACGAAAATGATTGGAGAGAAGATGCGCAGTAACTTTACTCAGCAAAATCGCCGGACTTTTGTGAAAATTCGAGGTCTAAGACCTGGGAGGCAGTATGTTTTCCGGGACAAGCTTCAACCAACTTTTTCCGCAGATTTTGGTACAATTCAGGTTTTTTAGTGTTTTCAAACATTGTGGATTATGGTTTTGTTGGTGATCCTAAACCAAAACTAAAACGATCTTTCGCAAATGTGCAGCGTATCAAAAACTATACGTTGCGTTCGATACAAAAAATTGATTTGAATTTTTTCACAGAGCCTCATTACCAAAATTGTAAATAATAATCTTCACTACTCAAACACAAGTTTGTGATGAACAAGGAGAAATTATACTTTTTTGAAGCTTCGAACTCAAAAAGCAGTAACTCAAAGTCTCAGATTAAGTCTGTGAAATCAATCGTTTTTCTAAAAACATTATCAACTTGAATTTCAAGTCATATATTTTTGAATCAAAAAACTACTGCAATCTTTCGTAAATATGCAGTGTAAAAAAACGTTGTGTTTGGTACAGACTATTGATTTGAGCTTTTCACAGAACCTCAGTACAAGAAACTTGTCTGCAAAAGTTTTCACAGTACTAAAAAAGAAATTTGTGATAAACAAGGAGCACACTTACGTTTTCTTAGTTTTGAACTGTGAAACTAACTCTGCATTTTGGCTAAGTAGCATAATAAATTTGTAAAAAAAAAACTGGAATGAAAAACTGGAACCAAAAAACTTCTCAAATGAAAACTCTAAAACTCTTGAAAATAATCAGTTAAAGCCAAACCAAAAAAAGCCAAAATCGAATTATTTTTCAAAATTTTTTTTTCAGAAAGTTTTTTAAATGAATTAAGTGAACTCTAATTTCAAAACAATTGAAAAAAAATGAAAAAAACTATAACATAAATATCATTTAAAAAGTTTTTATGGCTGGTTTCAATGGAGGGACTGGTGTCGACTTCTCCAAAAAAAAACGGTAACGCCAATTCCGAAAATATCAAAGACTTTAAGAATTGTCTAGTTTCTACAAAATTTCATTGCAATAAAAATACGTACATGTGCTAATGGGTCATTGTGTATCCCCACCCAAAGCAAGCTAGAAAAGGTAAATTTTTTTTCAATTCCAGAAGTCTGTGGGTAACTTTGAAAGGATTGAAAATCCAAAAAATCGGAATTTAGCGTACTAGGTCTTTTTTTTCGAATAAATTCTTTGAGCATTTTTGCTAGTCGTTACTTTTACTCAAAGAAACACAAATTGTTGAAAATCATGACATAAAATCCCCAAGTTCCATTGTTAACCCGATTCCAACTTGTGTAAGGCAATATCAGGATAGCTGAGTTGAGGTTTTTCATCATTCTTGTAGTTGATGAAATTTAACCAATTTGCCTGATTGCCCACCCCGTTGGCTAACTAAATTTTAAGTTGCTTTCTCCGAGGCATCTGTTTACCTGTCCGCGTAAAGACTCTGCTTTGCTGCAATAACGTTAAGTGGTCAAGTATGGTGAAATTAAGTGTGGTAAGTTGAATTTGTTCATCTTCAGGATTACTCCGCGTGGTTGTTGGAGCTCAACCGACCTACTCAATTCCCATCCTCATTGGTTATACCGTGGCTAAACTTATGGTGATCATACTCGAAGCCAGTTCTCTCGATCAGGCGCTTCGTAAACTATCTGCATCGTCTCAAAGCGAGATCTGTTTCACTAAGCCCCGATTGACTTTTTATTTAAACGCTAGATATTCGCACAGAACTATTCAATACTATTTGAATCATTTTTTGTCAAACCGCATGGATATAGCAATTTGAATATTGACCAACTCAAGAGCCTTCTTTTGCGATACAAGGAAAACATTGCCGCCGTTTTAAACTGTCGCCGCAAAGTTGCTGAGATTATAGAAAAAGAATTGAAAAAGACAGGTATCCCCGTTCTTAACATAGTTGACGACTTTATGTCAAATAGAAAGGCCAAAGACCAAATACTTATCGAAAGCATAAAGAGGTACACCAGCGCCTTCCCTTGAGTGGAAGACTCTGTTGTTACTTAGACGATACAGCGGTGACCTAAGGCTACTGAAAAATAAAAAGAATTGGAACCTTTTGTCGCCTAAAAATTGTAGGGTGGTTTACAAGAGACTCAAAGCGTTAAAATGTAAGCAAACTCCCCATGCAAGTTTTTGATGAAGACAAGTTTTTTTGCTGGAATTACTTCAGTGAAAAAAAAATGTTTTCTGTGAATCAATTTTGTCTGAATTTATTAAGCATGGAAGTTAAGTTTTGGAAGAAAAATAGGGAGTTGTTTGAGAAAGGTAGCAATCTCGAGCACGATTTCTTTTTTGGAATTCATAGAGTCAGAGTCTTTGCTCGAAAAATGATACAAACATTGGCAGAGGAAGGAGCTATATAGAACAAGCAGTCGATGTGAAACGAGAGTTGATTAATTTGGCTGCGAAAAGTGCCAATCCCGACAATCTGACAACGGCACAGGAAGTTTTTGATTTCCAATCTATTTCGTCTTGCTCTGTTACTGCCTCAAAACCTGTTTTTATATGTAATAGCTTCCTGCAAAATTTTATCGTTATTTTGTGTCAATATATATAAAAACAACTTTTGAGGCAGTACAAAGCAGGATGACATAGATAGAACATCAAAAATTTCTCGTCATTGCGGAAAGAGTGAAAAACAACAGTCGCATAAATCAGATATCCGCTTTAAAATGTCACATCGAAGTAGCCGAAATCAGAAATCGGTTTCTACGAATTCTAGTCGTTATACTGCCGCTCCGTCGAAAACTTCTATTGGAAAAATGAAAATCTTAAGGCTTTTAAAAAAACAACAAAAGGAGCTTGAGAGGCAGGCAAAAATATCAAAATGAACACAGGAAAAAACTGACTAAATTGAGTTGAAATGGCTCGAGTTGGAAGATGAGTTGTCGGAAAACAGCGAAAAAACAGAGGAAGGTGTTTTAGCTTCTCGTACTCGTCACTGGGTCGAATCTGTCGGCCACAATCAGCCTGACTCTGTTTCAGTTCCCAAACAAGAGCAGCATTTCGTCGACAGCTCCTCGACAAACGTATTTTGTGTTAGCAAGTTCCATGGTCACATCAAAATTGCAGACGTGAATAATGGCCTGGCAGCTTCTTGTGATCACGGTTTGTATTTCAGTAACCACATGGAAGAACAACGACATTCAATGTCGAATTTGCTTCAATTGCACCTTTCGCTGCGTTCTGTTAAGAATTCAGTGAGCTTACAGCAGTTTATTCAACCAGTTTGTAAAAATTTGCTTCAGCAAACTGTTTTATCTTCTTATCCACTTCTGGGTAATCCAAACACAGGCTCAATAGTTCCGGTAACTTCTGATTACTATTTTCCTCCGACAACAGCTGCAAAAACTCCTTCTGATTTGGTACCGTTTCAACATCAGTTAACGGTACCAAATTCTGCATCAACAGCAGTTAACCAGTTTTCTTTGAAAAGCAAACGACAGGATCAGTAGTAGCTGGCTACCAGGCAACTGTAATTCCCTCCCAACAACATAAATTTGTTCCCGTTTGTAGTTATAAATTTTCAAGTGAGAACTATAATCCTTATAGTATTTTGTGAAGACCAGCTGTTACTTTCCCCTCAATGTCAGCTCAACAACACTTCGTTACTTCCACAAATTTTTTGCGCAGTAACTATTATTGTTCCTCCGAATAGTTTTGTTCCTATACAAGTGTGTATAGTTCCTATGTGTATAGTTATAGCAGAGCACCTTTTAGAGACGCAATAGGAACTCTTCAGAGAAAGTTCGGGCAACCGCATGCCAAAATAGGGGCTTGTCTGGGTAAATTTAGTAATTTTCCGCCTCTGAAAATGCATAACTCGGAAAATTCAATGTACTTTTCAGCTACAATTTCTGGTTTTGTTCCCGTATTCAAGTCTTTGTCTTTTAACGACAACCTGAAAAGGGTTGAAAAAACGACATCTTTCATGTCAATTTAAAAAAACGACATCTTTCACGATGGTCTGAGGTACAATGTACCATTGCTTAGGTACATGAAGTTAGTTTAACGAATAACTATCATTTCTCTTCAGCTCAATTAAAGCGTTTAGGAAGGAGGTTAGATAAAATATGCCAAAACAATTAGAGATGATATACAAAATGTATGTATCATAACCGTTAAGGCACGCGATCCCAAATCACGAGCCGATCGCGATTGGTATCTTCCGCATCATTTGGTGTTGAACCCGATAAAACCCGGTAAGGCGTGCCATGTCCTCAATGTTGCATCGAAGTGCCGTGGCTCTTGCTTGAACAAGTCTCTGTTGGTTGAAAATCTCCTTCAAAAACTCAATTTTGTAATTTTAACATTACGTCAGCCTGAAGCTCAATTAAAGCGTTTAGGAAGGAGGTTAGATAAAGTATGCCAAAACATTTAGAGATGATATACAAAAAGTATGTATCATAACCGTTAAAGCACGCAATCCCAAATCACGAGCCGATCGCGATTGGTATCTCCCGCATCATTTGGTGTTGAACCGGATAAAACCCGGTAAGGTGTGCCATGTCCTCAATGTTGCATCGAAGTGCCGTGGCTCTTGCTTGAACAAGTCTCTGTTGGTTGAAAATCTCCTTCAAAAACTCAATTTTGTAATTTTAACATTACGTCAGCATAAATTCGTCGTTTCAGCCAATATTGTAGAGATTTTTTTTTAAGTTGGAGTCCGTGAAGAAGATGAACCTTCTCCCCGCTTTTTGAAGCGGTTGAACCCCATATCAAGTGTGGTAGTTCACCAAAATACGCCTCACATTATCGGCGCTCGTAACTTACCGTTTTGAATGATTTTTGCCCGGATGGATGACTACCCGGATTCTTTTCAAAACAGTGATGAAGTCTTGAAATTAAGTAGGGATTTAGTCTCGTTGCTTGAACTGGGTGGGTTTCAACTTACAAAACTTGTCAGCAACGTGTCCGGTGTAACAACCGCTCCTGATCCGGACAACCGTGAGTCCAATTCCTCTGTTAAAATATTCTACCACGCAATAAGATCCATAGGAGTATCTTCTAGGGGAGAACTCAATTTCACCGTTCGACGTTTGCCTTCCGATAGGTTGGGTTCAAAGTGACCCCTTACCTCCGCCTTCTATTTCGAGCTCATCTTGCTTTAAATGTGTTGTCGAAGACACGTCTCTAGCTGACCAAAATAATTTGTGGTATGAGATGGAAATGTATTAAGCCTTCAAGCAAGTAAATGCCCATTCCGCAGCTAACAAACGCGTTCTGTCAATTTAAAAAAACGACATCTTTCACGATGGTCTGAGGTACAATGTACCATTGCTTCAGGTACATGAAGTTAGTTTAACGAATAACTATCATTTCTCCTCAGCTCAATTAAAGCGTTTAGGAAGAAGGTTAGATAAAATATGCCAAAACAATTAGAGATGATATACAAAATGTATGTATCATAACCGTTAAGGCACGCGATCCCAAATCACGAGCCGATCGCGATTGGTATCTTCCGCATCATTTGGTGTTGAACCCGATAAAACCCGGTAAGGCGTGCCATGTCCTCAATGTTGCATCGAAGTGCCGTGGCTCTTGCTTGAACAAGTCTCTGTTGGTTGAAAATCTCCTTCAAAAACTCAATTTTGTAATTTTAACATTACGTCAACCTAAATTCGTCGTTTCAGCCAATATTGTAGAGTTTTATTTTTTTTACAAGTTGGAGTCCGTGAAGAATATCAACCTTCTCCCCGCTTTTTGAAGCGATTGAACCCCATATCAAGTGTGGTAGTTCATCAAAATACGCCTCACATTATCGGCGCTCGTAACTTACCGACTTGAATGATTTTTGCTCTGCAGAAGCCTGCATCTGATCATCACGCTGAGTAGCCCTAAGCTGCTAAAATTGTTGTCTATAAATTTTATATGGATGGCTACCCGGATTCTTTTCAAAACAGTAATGAAGCCTTGAAATTAAGTAGGGATTTAGTCTCGTTGCTTGAACTGGGTGGGTTTCAACTTACAAAACTTGTCAGCAACGTGTCCGGTGTAACAACCGCTCTTGATCCGGACGACTGTGAGTCAAAATCCTCTGTTAAAAATTTCTACCACGCAATAAGATCCGTAAGAGTATATTCTAGGTGACCCCTTACCTCCGCCTTTTATTTCGAGCTCATCTTGCTTTAAATGTGTTGTCGAAGACACGTCTCTAGCTGACCAAATTAATTTGTGGTATGAGATGGAAATGTATTAAGTCTTCAAGCAAGTAAATGCCCATTCCGCAGCTAACAAACGCGCTCTGTCAATTTTAAAAAACGACATCTTTCACGATGGTCTGAGGTACAATGTACCATTGCTTAGGTACATGAAGTTAGTTTAAGAGAATAACTATTATTTCTCCTCAGCTCAATTAAAGCGTTTAGGAAGGAGGTTACATAAAGTATGCCAAAACAATTAGAGATGATATACAAAATGTATGTATCATAACCGTTAAGGCACGCAATCCCAAATCACGAATCGATCGCGATTGGTATCTCCCGCATCATTTGGTGTTGAACCCTATAAAACCCGGTAAGGTGTGCCATGTCCTCAATGTTGCATCGAAGTGCCGTGGCTCTTCCTTGAACAAGTCTCTGTTGGTTGAAAATCTCCTTCAAAAACTCATTTTTGTAATTTTAACATTACGTCTGCATAAATACTTCGTTTCAGCCAATATTGTAGAGATTTTTTTACAAGTTGGAGTCCGTGAAGAAGATCAACCTTCTCCCCGCTTTTTGAAGCGGTTGAGCCCCATATCAAGTGTGGTAGCTCATCAAAATACGCCTCACATTATCGGCGCTCGTAACTTAACGTTTTGAATGGTTTTTTCTCTGCAGAAGTCTGCATCTGATCATCACGCTGAGTACTTCGAAGCTGCTACAATTGTTGTCTATAAATTTTATATGGATGACTACCCGGATTCTTTTCAAAACAGTGATGAAGCCTTGAAATTAAGTAGGGATTTAGTCTCGTTGCTTGAACTGGGTGGGTTTCAACTTACAAAACTTGTCAGCAACGTGTCCGGTGTAACAACCGCTCCTGATCCGGACAACCGTGAGTCCAATTCCTCTGTTAAAATATTCTACCACGCAATAAGATCCGTAGTGGTATCTTCTAGGGGAGAACTCAATTTCACCGTTCGACGATTGCCTTCCGATATGTTGGGTTCAAAGTGGCCCCTTACCTCCGCCTTTTATTTCGAGCTCATCTTGCTTTAAATGTGTTGTCGAAGACACGTCTCTAGCTGACCAAATTAATTTGTGGTATGAGATAGAAATGTATTAAGCCTTCAAGCAAGTAAATGCCCATTCCGCAGCTAACAAACGCGCTCTGTCAATTTTAAAAAACGACATCTTTCACGATGGTCTGAGGTACAATGTACCATTGCTTAGGTACATGAAGTTATTTTAACGAATAACTATCATTTCTCCTCAGCTCAATTAAAGCGTTTAGGAAGGAGGTTAGATAAAGTATGCCAAAACATTTAGAGATGATATACAAAAAGTATGTATCATAACCGTTAAAGCACGCAATCCCAAATTACGAGCCGATCGCGATTGGTTTCTCCCGCATCATTTGGTGTTGAACCGGATAAAACCCGGTAAGGTGTGACATGTCCTCAATGTTGCATCGAAGTGCCGTGGCTCTTCCTTGAACAAGTCTCTGTTGGTTGAAAATCTCCTTCAAAAACTCATTTTTGTAATTTTAACATTATGTCAGCATAAATACGTCGTTTCAGCCAATATTGTAGATATTTTTCTACAAGTTGGAGTCCGTGAAGAAGATCAACCTTCTCCCCGTTTTTTGAAGCGGTTGAACCCCATATCAAGTGTGGTAGTTCACCAAAATACGCCTCACATTATCGGCGCTCGTAACTTGCCGACCTGAATGATTTTTGCTCTGCAGAAGTCTGCATCTGATCATCACGCTGAGGACCCCGAAGCTGCTACAATTGTTGTCTATAAATTTTATATGGATGACTACCCGGATTCTTTTCAAAACAGTGATGAAGCCTTGAAATTAAGTAGGGATTTAGTCTCGTTGCTTGAACTGGGTGGGTTTCAACTTACAAAACTTGTCAGCAACGTGTCCGGTGTAACAACCGCTCCTGATCCGGACAACCGTGAGGCCAATTCCTCTGTTAAAATATTCTACCACGCAATAAGATCCGTAGGAGTATCTTCTAGGGGAGAACTCAATTTCACCGTTCGACGATTGCCTTCCGATATGTTGGGTTCAAAGTGACCCCTTACCTCCGCCTTTTATTTTGAGCTCATCTTGCTTTAAATGTGATGTCGAAAACACGTCTCTAGCTGACCAAATTAATTTGTGTTATGAGATGGAAATGTATTAAGCCTTCAAGCAAGTAATTGCCCATTCCGCAGCTAACAAACGCGCTCTGTCAATTTTAAAAAACGACATCTTTCACGATGGTCTGAGGTACAATGTACCATTGCTTAGGTACATGAAGTTAGTTTAACGAATAACTATCATTTCTCCTTAGCTCAATTAAAGCGTTTAGGAAGGAGGTTAGATAAAGTATGCCAAAACATTTAGAGATGATATACAAAATGTATGTATCATAACCGTTAAGGCACGCGATCTCAAATCACGAGCCGATCGCGATTGGTATCTC
Organism: Symsagittifera roscoffensis; assembly: GCF_963678635.1. Classification (NCBI taxonomy): domain Eukaryota; kingdom Metazoa; phylum Xenacoelomorpha; order Acoela; family Convolutidae; genus Symsagittifera; species Symsagittifera roscoffensis. The sequence goes on from NC_087062.1 coordinate 82,103,301, forward strand.
CCGCATCATTTGGTGTTGAACCCGATAAAACCCGGTAAGGTGTGCCATGTCCTCAATGTTGCATCGAAGTGCCGTGGCTCTTCCTTGAACAAGTCTCTGTTGGTTGAAAATCTCCTTCCAAAACTCATTTTTGTAATTTTAGAATTACGTCTGCATAAATACTTCGTTTCAGCCAATATTGTAGAGATTTTTTTACAAGTTGGAGTCCGTGAAGAAGATCAACCTTCTCCCCGCTTTTTGAAGCGGTTGAGCCCCATATCAAGTGTGGTAGCTCACCAAAATACGCCTCACATTATCGGCGCTCGTAACTTGCCGACTTGGATGATTTTTGGTCTGCAGAAGTCTGCATCTGATCATCACGCTGAGTACCCCGAAGCTGCTACAATTGTTGTCTATAAGTTTTATATGGATGACTACCCGGATTCTTTTCAAAACAGTGATGAAGCCTTGAAATTAAGTAGAGATTTAGTCTCGTTGCTTGAACTGGGTGGGTTTAAGCAAAATTTGTCAGCAACGTGTCCGGTGTAACAACCGCTCTTGATCCGGACAACCGCTTAAGGATTTTTTGTAGGAACCCAGACCAGTCATCGCATGTCTTCGTCTTAGGTGGGATCACGTAAAAATGCCTTAGTCGTTGTTAGAGGTGTTGATCGTCCAATAGACAAACCAATCACTTTTGTTTCCTCTGTTTTTGATCCAATTGGATTTGTAGCTCCGTATACTTCGAGGGCTCGCCTTTTATTGAAAGATGTTTGGCGAATCAATGGTCAAACATTGGGCGATGATCTCACAGAGAAAATCGAAAAGCAGCTTCTTGAGTGGCACTCAGGTCTTCTTTGTTAGGTTCTCTGACAATACCTCGTGTTTATTTCACTGAGGCTTTTGAGCAAATAGAACTTCACATGTTCGGTGATAGTTCGCAGGATGTTTTCTGCGCCGTCTCTTTCCTTCTTGCACGACTTCCTTGTTAGCATAACTCTGAATTGGCTTTTGTGTTTGGCAAAGCCCGGGTTGCTCCTATAACAGCGCTATTCACTCCAAAGCTAGGGCTTCAAGTGGCTCTTTTTGCAATACGGTTGAAAGGCGAGACTTTAAAAGATCCTACTTTGAAAAATTTAGAGATTTTCAAGTGGACAGACAGTACCACTGATCTTCAGAGGCTTGTTTCCTGCAATAAATCACCCGTTTTTGATGCTTATCGCATTGATGAGAAGCTGGAGTCTACCACCATTGATCAGTGACATCATCTACTTAACGGTGAAAAACCCATCTGATACCGGTACACGAAGGATTTCCTTGAAAGCCCTCAAGGCAAGCAGCTGGGTTAATGGCCCAGTATACTGGATCCAAGAGTTATCAATAAGACCTTCATGTGATATTGACATTTGTCTGGAAAACTTGTCAAGTTTTCTCGTCAATGTTTTGGCAGACAAAAGTCTTCCATTCGGAAAATGGGAGAGATTCAGTTCAATTGTAAAACCCAAACGTGCAGTAGCATTTTTTTGAGATCCTTGCCATTCCATAAACTTTTGCGGTCGAGTACATTAGAAATTACCGACCTGTGTGAGTTGGGTTTGCTGAGCAGAAACTCATTTACCTATCCCAGTGTGAGACCTTCTCTAGCAAGCTTAAACTACTAAATTTCAGTAAAATTATCACAAGGAACAGACGGATTGAGAGTATACGCCATTCATTGGACTACCTGGCATCCTTCGCTCGACTGGACACATTAGCCGTTTGTTTTATACCAGTTTCGATAGCAAGCATCCAATTATTTTTGATGCACGTCACGCGATTTTTCGGTTATAGTCAAGACACTTGCACGCTAGGAACTTCTACCAAGGATTGTAATACAAACGTGCGGTGGTTAATTTGAAGTACGTTGTGTTAAATTTGCGCTGGTTGCTGCCAAACATTGAAAACATTTGCGTTACGTGCCGAAATTCCAAAGCGCAAACCGTAACACCTATAATGTCTGATCTGCCCATTGAAAAGGTGGGTTAAAAGCAACCTCCTTTCTCTAACACAGGTGTCGACTACTTTGAGACGTTCGTAGTTCCGAACCGCAGCTGTACGGAAATGTGATGGGGTTTCTTGTTCAGCTGCCTCACCACTAGAGCAGTACAAATAGAATGGGTCTCCTCTCTCGACAAAAGCTCTTGTGTAATGGGCATGGAAAATTTTAATGAGCGTTGCGATACTCCGACTACCATCATGTCCGACAACGGAATGAAATTTTTTGGTGCTCAGAAAGAGCTCTTAGCTTGCGTTGAGAGTTGGAACAAGCTCGCTTCCGCCGTTTTTGTCCAGAAAAGGATCAAGTGGAGATTCAAAACACCCAGCGCACCGCACCATGGTGGCTCCTAGGAGCGATCAGTTAGGGGTGTCTAGCGTGTATTTTATGACATCTTAGGCAACAGAAGAGTAATTGAGGAGGTTCCAGGAACCACACTGTGCCTTGTTGAGCAGTCACTTAACGCTAGACCGATACCAGCTGTTAGTTCCAATCCGCTTAGAAGAAATGACCCCGAATCAATTTATATTTGATCAACACGCAGCGAGTTTTTTGTCGCTAAGTTTCGAAAAAAAACTCGACTGTAAGAAGTGGTACGCCTGAGCTCAATCATACGCTAACGCAAAATGGACACGTTGAATGCGGGAATATGTTCCTTCCCTCAATAAGAGGGCAAAGTGTAACAACCAATTAGACATTAAGTTGAAAGCCGGCTATTTGGCTTGGGTCATAGAGCCTGACAGTCCATGTGGACGTTAGTCACTCGCACATATCGTTAGACTGCACTACGGCAAGGACATATGCGCAAGATCCGCCGACATAAAGAACGTTACGAGCTAACTGACCTGTACGACCGTAAAGCCCGCTCCCATTATTATTTGTTTGGGGTGGAGGATGAAGCAAGGCAAATTTAACGAAAATATAAATGCATAAAAAAACTGCATATAACAGGAGTATATCCTAACGTATATGAAAACGGCCAAACCCTCGGTCGACCGGATTCGAATCCCCCCATACGCTAACCTTCATAAATGTATATTCTAGGGGATATACACCCATTTTACTGTCTCTTCGCTCTACTTTGATTCAGCCTTGATTAAGGCTGACCGTAAAAAAGAGCAATTTGTCTCAAGGACAGATACTGGTCATTTGGCAGCTTGCTTTGAGTTATTTAAAAATTTTTGGCGGATGTAACCGTTGATAGCCTATGTTTGAAAGTGTTGCCTTATGTAATCTCAGAGTTATTTTGCCGAGAAAATTTTCGCTAGGTTACGTGTTTGAATCTTGATTTTTTCGCAAAGTCTCAGAATAAAACTTTGAAAATGATTTATTTTTCTGAAACATGAATCAAATTTTGAAATAATCGGGATAAAAAATGATAAGGAAAACATTATAAATTTTTTCACTTGTTCCAACTAGTTTTCCAAATAAAAAAAACTTTTGAAAAAATTTAGTTTAAAAACTAAACTAAAACAGACGTCAAATAAATCAATTTAAAAAAACTCAGAAAACTCCTCAAATTGATTAAGTGAATTCACAAAATTGAAAAAAAAAAATGAAAAAAATTTTTTCAGAAAGCTTTTTCTTTCAAAAGCTTAACATCACTTTCTCAAGAATACGTTACGACCCAGCAGTTGTTCTGAAAATATCTTTGTTTCTTGAACTTATCAAATGCAAATTTGAATTGTTATCCGTTCAGTACATTATCATTTTTTTATATTTTGAGTGAAACTGGGAAATTTGTGTTTAATTTTATAAATTTTTTGTTGGCTTGCAATGAATTGAAGCTAATCAATGATCAAAAAAATCTAGAATGAATTAAATCGGTTGCAATGAGCAGGGCTATAGAACAGGAAACTCTCTCCAATTAACAAGCTTTCACACAAAAATTAAATAAAGCAAAAGGGAAAACAAACATACACAATAACGAAAAAAACTCAAAAAATGCGCAGATAATTTCCTCAGCAGATTCCCCTTTTATGTAATTTGCTATAACTAAATTTGAGGGCGCAGTTTTTTCCCAGGAGAAAAATGAACGAACGTATCCATCAGAATTTGGTAAAATTCCTGCTTTTTGTGTGTATTCAAACCTTGTGGAGTATGGTTTTTTGGTGACCTTAAATTGAAACAACAGCGATCTTTGGCAAATAAGCAGCGTATCAAAAACGATGTGTTGAACTTAATTAGACTATTATTTTGAGCTTTTTCACAGAACCTCAACACAAGAAATTTGCAGCAATAATTTTCACAGTGTTCAAACAGAAACATATGATGAACAAGGAGCACACATAAAGGTTTAAACTGTGAGAAGAACTCCACAATTTCTCAAAGTCTCAGAAAATTTCTTTTAAAAAATCCGTTTTTCTAAAAATCGAGTAAAATTTTGACGTAACCAGAAAGAAAGTGAATAAAAAACTTATCACCAATAGTTTTCAAAGTATTCAAACTGACTTTTGTGAGAAACAAGAAGCACAAATGCATTTTCTAAAGGTTTGAACTGTAAAACTATCTCTACATTTTCTCAAAATCTTAGAATAAATTTAGTAAAAAAAACTGTATCTCTAAGCCTTGAATGAAAATTTGACGCAATCAGAAAGACAAATGGTGAAAAAAAAAACGTTTTTGCTAATTTTCCTAATAAGAAATTTATTTTTGAAGTAAGACAGTTAAAAATCAAAATTACAAAAGAGAGCCAAAAAACAATTCTTTTTTGTTCAGAAAAACTCTCAACTGAAAAAGTGAACTTTATATTGATAAAATTGACATTATCTATAAAAAGCATCTGAAACATTTTGAAAAATCAAGAAAATTTTTTCAGAGAGCTTCTCATTTCAAAATTTCAGCCTCACTTTTTTAAAAAAGTTACAACCAATTAGCTGTTGTGACATTGACTTTTTCATTGACTCACTATCAAATGCAAAATTGAATTAATACTCGCATAATACATTATTTTTTTTCCTCTAATTTTTCACCTGAAAGAAAAAATTTGTGTGGAAACTGAGAACTTTGTTGTTGAAATTTCTGAATTTTTTTATTGATAATTTTGAATCAAAACAAAGCAATGATATAAAAATAAAAAAAATCAACTAGCTCGGTTGCAATGAGTAGTGCTATAGAAACTAAAATTTTTCTTCAGGGAACAAACTTCTACTAGAAAATGTTACGAAACCAAAAGGAAAATAGAAATACAAGATAATGATAAAGAACGGAGAGAAGATAAGCATTTTTTTCTGAGCAAAATTGCTCGATTCATGTGAAAGTCTAGGTATAAATTTTGAGGAGCAGTTTGATTTCCGGGACAGGCTTGAGCCAAATTATCCGTCAGATGTTAGAAAAACTCTTGCTTTTTTTGTACTCAAAGAATAAAGAGAAGATTATGGTTTTGTTTGTGTGCAGAGTATCAAAAGAGATGTGTTGAGTTTGATACAGACTTTTAATTTGAGCTTTTGCACAGAACCTCACTACAAAAACTTATCAGCAATAGTTTTCAAAATATTCAAAAAGCAGTTTGTGAGGAACAAGGAGCACACCCACGTTTTCTAAAGGTTTGAATTGTGAAATTAACTCTTCTTTTCGCAAAATCTCAGAAAAAAAATTAAGAAAAATACGTTATTCTAAAAATTGAGTATAATTTTGACGTAATCAGGATGAAAAAAAATTACAAAATTGAGAGCTTTTTTTCAGTTGTTCTAAAAAGTTTCAGAAATAATTAAAAAAATCAAAAAAAAAAACAATTAGTTACAAAAACCAAAATTCAAACAAAAATCCTGAACAAAAATATTGAGTGGAACTGGGACGTTTGGGTTTGATGTTTATGAAAATCTGGTTTGCTTTCAATGAATCAAAACTAAAATCTGAGGCGCAAAATCTGTCTAAAATCTGAGGCGCATTTGGTTTTATGGGACAAATTTGAACGTGGTTATCCGTCAGATAATGGAAAAAATTACGCTTTTTTGTGTATTCAACCATTGTAGAATGTAGTTTTGAGTTTGATACAAAAGATAAAGTTACAAAATTTCACAGAGCCCATAACTGAAAACATGTGAAGAACAATTTTCTCAAGTATCAAGTACAGGTCAAGACACCATGGAAAATCGAAATACATATTAACGAGAAGAACGGAAAGAAAACGTTCAGATAGTTTCCTCAGCTGAATTGCCCGACTTATGAAAAGTGCTATGTCTAAAATCTGGGGCGCAGTATGTTTTCAAGGACAAAGTTTAACGAGCTTATCCGTCAGATAATGGTAAAAATCATGCTTTTTTGTCTATTCAAACATTTAAGAGTATGGTTTTATTGGGGATACTAAATCAAAGCTACTGCAACCCTTCGCAATTATGCAGCGCATCAAAAACGATGTGTTGAAATAAAATTACACTACTAATTTGAGCTTTTTCAGAGAGCCTCAACAGAAAAAATTTGTCAGCAATAATTTTCTCAGCATTCAAACAGAAATTTATGATGATCAAGGAGCACACTTAAAGGTTAAAACTGTGAAAAAAAACTCAAACATTTTTGCATTTTCTCAGAATAATTTTGTAAAAAAAATCTGTTTTTCTGAAAATCGAGTAATATTTGACGCGCTCAGAAAGAAAATGAAAAAAAAAAAAAAATTTTTCCAGTTGTTTTTTTTTTGAGAGAGCTTCTCATTTCAAAATTTCAGTCTCACTTTTTTAAAAAGTTTTAACCAATTAGCTGTTGTGACATTGACTTTTTCATTGATTCACTATCAAACGCAAAATTGAAATAATACTTGCATAATACATTATCGTGTTTTACTAATTTTCTAGATGAACAGAAAAAATTTGTGCGGAAACTGGGAAGTTTGTTGATAATTTTTCTGAACTTTTTGATTGATATTTTGAATCAAAACAAAGCAATGATATAAAAATCATTAATCAACTAGCTCGGTTACAATTGGCAGTGCCTAGGAAACTAAAAGATTTCTTGATGGAACAAACTTCCACAGGAAATTTTTACAAGACCAAAGGGAAAATGGAAAAGAACAAAGAAAAAATCCCCAGTTTTTTTCTCAGCAAAATTGCTCAATTCATGTGAAAGTCTAGGTCTAAAATTTGAGGAGCAGTTTGTTTTCCGGAACAGGCTTGAACCAAATTATACTCAAGATATTGGAAAATTTTGTATTTTTTGTGTATTCAGTGAATATAGAGAAGATTATGGTTTTGTTTGTTTGCAGCGTATCAAAAGAAATGTTTTGAGCTTAAGACAGACATTTAATTTGAGATTTTTCACAAAACCTCATTACAAACAATTTATCAGCAATAGTTTTCAAAGAATTCAAACAGAAGTTTGTGAGGAACAAGGAGAACACCTGCGTTTCCTGAAGGTTTGAACTGTGAAATTAACTGTTCTTTTCGCAAAATCTCAGGAAAAAGTTTGTAAGAAAAATATTTTTTTTTCTAAGAATCGAGTCTATTTTTGACTTAATCAGGATGAAAAAAAAATACAAAATTGAGAGTTTTTTTTCAGTTGTTCTGAAAAATTTCCCAAATAATAAAAAAAATGAAAAGTAAATTAGTTAAAAAAACCAAAATTTAAACAAAAATCCTGAACAAAAAACATTGAGTGAAACTGGGACGTTTGGGTATGATGTTTATGAAAATCTGGTTTGCTTTCAATGAATCAAAACTAAAATCTGAGGCGCAAAACTAAAATCTGTCTAAAATCTGAGGCGCATTTGGTTTTATGGGACAATTTTGAACAAGGTTATCCGTCGGATAATGGAAAAAAATCTTCCTTTTTTTGTGTATTCAACCATTGTAGAATGTGGTTTTGAGTTTGATACAAAAGATTGAGCTATAAATTTTCACAGAGCCCCATTACTGAAAACTTGTGAAGAACAATTTTCACACGTATCAAATACAGGTCAAGACACCATTGAAAATCGAAATACATATTAACGAGAAGAACGGAAAGAAAACGTTGAGATAGTTTCCTCAGCTGAATTGCCAGACTTATGAAAAGTGCTATGTCTAAAATCTGGGGCGCAGTATGTTTTCAAGGCCAAAATTTAACGAGCTTATCCGTCAGATAATGGTAAAAATCATGCTTTTTTGTCTATTCAAACATTTAAGAGTATGGTTTTATTGGGGATACTAAATCAAAGCTACTGCAACCCTTCGCAATTATGCAGCGCATCAAAAGCGATGTGTTGAAATAAACTTACACTATTAATTTGAGCTTTTTCACAGAGCCTCAACACAAGAAGTTTGTCAGCAATAATTTTCACAGCATCCAAACAGAAGTTTATGATGAACAAGGAGCACACTTAAAGGTTAAAACTGTAAAAAACCTCCAACATTTTTGCATTTTCTCAACATTTTTCTAAAAATCGAGTAAAATTTGACGCAATCAGAAAGAAAAAGAAAAAAAAACCAATTTTTTTTCCAGTTGTACTGCAATTTTTCCGAAAAAGAAAACTTTTGAGCAACAGTTTTCAAAGTATTCAAACAGAACTTGGTGAGAAACAAGGAGCTTACATGAGTTTTCCACAGGTTTGAATCTAAAACTAACTCTATGTTTGCTCAAAATCTCAGAATAATTTTAGTAAAAAAAACTGTTCCTCTGAAAATTGAATAGAATTTTGAGGTAATCAGAAAGAAAAATGATGAAAACAAACAAAATTTTGCTAGTTTTCCAAATGAAAAGCTTTTTAAAGTAAAATAGTTAAAAATCAGTATTATAAAAGAAAGCCGAAACACGAATATTTTTTTTAAAAACAATTCTTTTTGTTCAGAAAACTTCTCAAATTGAAAAGTGAACACTAAATTGATAAAATCAAATTTATATATATAAAGGATCTAAAACATTTCAAAAAATCAAAAAAGTTGTGAATTTTTATCAGAAGTTTATTATTTAAAAAGTTCAACCTCTGTTTCTAAAAAAGTTACAACCAATCAGTTGTTGTGACAATAATTTTTTCATTGACTCACTATCAAACGCAAAATTGAAATAATACTTGAATAAGACATTATCGTGTTTTAATAATTTTCTAGATGAACAGAAAAAATTTGTGCGGAAGTTTGTTGATAATTTTTCTGAACTTTTTGATTGATATTTTTGAATCAAAACAAAGCAATGATATAAAAATCAAAAATCAACTAGCTCGGTTGCAATTGCCAGTGCCTAAGAAACTAAAAGATTCCTTGATAGAACAAACTTCTACAGGACATTTTTACAAGACCAAAGGGAAAATAGAAAAGCATTTTAACAAAAAAAAACAAAGGAAAGATCCCCAGTTTTTTTCTCAGCAAAATTGCTCGATTCATGGGAAAGTCTAGGTCTAAACTTTGGTAAGCAGTTTGTTTTTCGGGACAGGCTTGAACCAAATTATATGTCAGATATTGCAAAAAGTCGTGTTTTTTGTGTATTCAAAGAGTATAGAGAAGATTATGGTTTTGTTTGTTTGCAGCGTATCAAAAGAAATGTTTTAAGCTTAAGACAGACATTTAATTTCATATTTTTCACAGAACCCCATTACAAAAAATTTATCAGCAATAGTTTTCAAAGAATTCAAACAGAAGTTTGTGAGGAACAAGGAAAACACCTGCGTTTCCTGAAGGTTTGAACTTTGAAATTAACAGTTCTTTTCGCAAAATCTCAGGATAAAAATATACTAAAAATTGAGTATAATTTTGACGTATTCAGGACGAAAAAAAATAATAAAAATGAGTTTTTTTCAGTTTTTCTCAAAAATTTTCCAAATAATAAAAAAAATGAAAAAGAAAATTAGTTAGAAAAAACCGAAATTTAAACAAAAATCCTGAACAGAAATTATATTGAGTGAAACTGGGACGTTTGGGTTTGATGTTTATGAAAATTTGGTTTGCTTTCAATGAATCAAAACTAATTGATGATCCATAAATCAAGAATCAATTAACTCGGTTGCCATGGGCAGGGCTATAAAACTCAGTTGCCACGGGCAGGGCTTAATCATTACTACTGCAACGCTTCGCAGTTATGCAGCGTATCAAAAAATGATGTGTTGAGTTAGATAGAAAAGGTTGATTTCAATTTTTTGACAGAGCCCGTTTCCCGAAAAAAGGAAAAGAATAATTCTTACAGTACTGGAATACTAGTAGAGAAAACAGAGACAATCGAAATACATATTAACGAAAAGAACGGGGGGGGGGAATGTGAAAATAGTTTCTTCAGCTGAATGTTCCGACTTAGAAAAATTGCTCTGTCTAAGATTGGGGGCGCAGTATGTTTTCAGGGACAAGTTTTAACGAGCTTATCCGTCAGATAATATTAAAAAGTTAGGTAACATTGTAGAGTTATGTTTTGTGGATAAAACTAAATCAAAACTACTGCGATGCTTCGCAAATATGCAGCGTATCAAAAACGATGTGTTGATGTTGATACAAAAAATTAATTTCAATGTTGTCACAGAGCCCTTTTCTCAAAAAATTGAAAAGAATAAGCTTCATAGTACTCGAATACTAGTGAAGAAAACAGGGAAAGTCGAAATGCATAATAACGAAAAGAACGGAGAGAAAATGTGCAGTTAGTTTCCTCAGCTGAATCGCCCGACTTATGAAAAGCGCTATGTCTGAAATCGCGGGCGCAGTATGTTTTCGGAACGAATTTCATTGAACCTATCCGTCAGATATTGGTGAAAAGTCATGCTTTTTGGTGTATTCAAACAGTGTAGTGTATGGTTTTGTTGTTGATACTAAATCAAAATACTGCGATCCTTCGCAATTTTGCAGTTTATCAGAACCGCTGTGTTGAGTTTGAGACAAAAGATTGAATAGAACTTTTTCACAGAGCCTAACACCGAAAAGTTAAGGAGAATAAAATACATGGTACTCAAGTACATGTCAAGACAACAGGGAAAACCGAAATACATATTAACGAAAAGAACAGGGAGAAAATGTGCAAATAGTTTCTTCAGCTGAATCTTCCCATTCAAAAAAAAAGCTATGTTTAAGATCGGGGGCGCAGTATGTTTTCGGAACGAATTTGAACGAATCTATCCGTCAGATATAGGTAAATATCATGTTCTTTTTGTGTATTCAAACATTGTAGACTATGGTTTTGTTGTTGATTTGAAATCAAAGTTCTGTGATCCTTCGCAATTATGCAGCGTATCAAAACCGCTGTGTTGAGTTTGATACAAAAGATTGAATTGAATTTTTTCACAGAGCCCAAAACCGAAAAGTTGTAACGAATAAGTTTCATAGTAGTCAAATTCAAGTCAAGACAACCGGGAAAATCGATATACATAATAACGAAAAAAAACGGACAGAAAATGTGCAAATAGTTTCTTCAGGTGAATCTTCCTATTTAAGAAAAGTGTTATGTCTAAAGCAGGAGGCGCAGTATATTTTTGGATTGCACTTGAACGAACATATTCGTCAGATGTTGGTAAAAATTATGCTTTTTGTGTATTCAAACAATGTAGAGTATGGTTATGTTGTTGCTTATAAATCAAAATACTGCGATCCTTCGCAATTATGCAGCGTATCAAAAACGATGTAATGAGTTTAATACAAAAGATTGTTTTGAACTTTTTCGAAGAGCCCCAATACCGAAAAATTGTAAGGAATAAATTTCATAGAAGTCAAACACAAGTTAAGACAACAGTGAAAATCGATATACAAATAAACGAAAAAAATGGAGAGAAAATGTGTAAATCGTGTTTTCAGGTGAACCTTCCCATTTAAGAAAAGTGTTGTCTAAAATCGGGGTGCAGTATGTTTTCGAAACGAACTTGAACGAACCTATCTGTCAGATTTTGAATAAAATCGTGCTTTTTGTGTATTCAAACATTGTAGAGTATGGTTTTGTTGATGATTTTAAATCAAAACTACTAATAACCTTCACAAATATGCAGCGTATGAAAAACAATGCGTTGAGTTCGATACAATATAATGACTTGTGATTTTTCACAGAGCCCCTCACAAAAATTTTAAGAAATAATTTTCACAGTACCCAAATACAAGTCAAGAAAACAGGGAAAATCGATATACACACTAACAAAAAAAACGTAGAGAAAATGTGCAAATATTTTCTTCAGGTGAATCTTCCTGTTTAAGAAAAGTGTTATGTCTAAAATCGGTGGCGCAGTATATTTTTTGAATGAACTTGAACGAACCTATCCGTCAGATGTTGGTAAAAATCATGCTCTTTTGTGTATTCAAACATTGTAGAGTATGGTTTTGTTGTTGATTATGAATCAAAATACTGCGATCCTTCGCAATGATGCAGCGTATCAAAAACGATGTAATGAGTTTATTACAAAATATTGCCCCAATACAGAGCCCCAATACCGAAAAATTGTAAAGAATAAATTTCATAGTTGTCAAACACAAGTCAAGACAACAGGGAAAATCAAAATACATATATTCGAAAAAAAACGGATAGAAATTGTATAAATAGTTTCCTCAGCTGAATCTTCGCATTCAAAAAAAGTGCTTTGTTTAAAATCGGGGTGCAGTTTGTTTTCGAAACGAACTTGAACGAAACTATCCGTCAGATTTTGGTTAAAATTGTGCATTTTGTGTATTCAAACATTGTAAATTGTGGTTTTGTTGATGATGCTAAATCAAAACTACTAATATCCTTCGCAATTATGCAGCGTATCAAAAACGATGTGTTGAGTTGGATACCAAAAAATTGATTTGAGTTTTTTCACAGAGCCCCAATACCAAAAAGTTGTAGAGAATAATTATCATAGTACTCAAATACAAGTCTAGACAACAGTGAAAATCGAAAAACATATTACCGAAAATAACGGAAAGAAAATGTGTAAATAGTTTCTTCAGCTGAGTCACAGATAAGGGTAAAATCATGCTTGTTTGTGTATCCAAACACTGTAGAGTATAGTTTCGTAGGTGATACTAAACCAAAATTACTACAATCCTTCGCGTTTGAAGAGTACCAAAAACGATGTGTTGAGTTTGATACCGACTAATGATTTGATTTTTTTCACAAAACCCAGTGCAAAAAAGTGGCCATCAAAATTTTTCACAGTATTCAAACAGAAATTTGTGATAAACAATGAGAACAAACACGTTGTCTTAGGATATAAAAATTTTTCGCAAAGTTTCAGAAAAAAATTGAAAGAAATCTTCGTTTCTCTAAAAATTGAATAAAATTTTGACTTAATCGAAAAGAAAAATGAAAAAAAAATATATTCTTCAGTATTTAAAAACGATGTAATAAATGAGTTTAACACAAAAGATTGATTTGAACTTTTTCACAGAGCCCCAATACCAAAAAATTGTAACGAACAAATTTCATATTAGTCAAATACAAGTCAAGACAACAGGGAAAATCAATATACATATTAACGAAAAAGAACGGAGAGAAAATCTGCAAATGGTTTCTTTAGGTAAGTCTTCCCATTCAAGAAAAGTGTTGTTTCTAAAATCTGGGGCGCAGTATGTTTTATGGGACACATGTGAACAAACTTATCCGTCAGATAATGGTGAAAATCATGCTTCTTTGTGTATTCAATAAATGTAGAATGTGGTTTTGTGTTTGATACAAAAGATTGATTTTTTCATTTTCAGAGAGCCCCTTTAACAAAAAATTTAAAGAAGTAAAGAACAATTTTCCGAAATCTCAAATACAAGCCAAGACTTCGTGGAAAATTGAAATGCATTATATTGAAAAAAAGGGAAAAAAACGTGCAGATAGTTTCCTCAGCTGGATTGCCCGACTTATGAAAAGTGCTATGTCTAAATTCTGGGGCGCAGTATGTTTTCAAGGCCAAAATTTAACGAGCTTATCCGTCAGATAATGGTAAAAATCATGCTTTTTGTGTATTCAAACATTTTAGAGCATGGTTTTCTTGAAGATACTAAATCAAAACTACTGCAACGCTTCGCAATTATGCAGCGTATCAAAAAATGATGTGTTGAGTTAGATAGAAAAGATTGATTTCAATTTTTTGACAGAGCCCGTTTCCCGAAAAAATGAAAAGAATAGTTTTTACAGTACTGGAATACTAGTAGAGAAAACAGGGACAATCGAAATACATATTAACGAAAAGAACGGGGAGAAATGTGAAAATCGTTTCTTCAGCTGAAGGCTCTGTCTAAGATTGGGGGCGCAGTATGTTTTCAGGGACAAATTTTAACGAGCTTATCCGTCAGAAAATATTAAAGAGTTAGGTAACATTGTAGAGTTAGGTTTTGTGGATAAAACTAAATCAAAACTACTGCGATGCATCGCAAATATGCAGCGTATCAAAAACGATGTCTTGAGTTTGATAAAAAAAATTAATTTCAATGTTGTCACAGATCACTTTTCTCAAAAAAAATGAAAAGAATAAGTTTCATAGTACTCGAATACTAGTGAAGAAAACAGGAAAATTCGAAATGCATTTTAACAAAAAGAACGGAGAGAAAATGTGCAGTTAATTTCCTCAGCTGAATCGCCCGACTTATGAAAAGCGTTATGTCTAAAATTGAGGGCGCAGTATGTTTTCGGAACAAATTTGAACGAACCTATACGTCAGATATTGGTAAAATCATGCTTTTTTGTGTATTCACACATTGAAGAGTATGGTTTTGTTGTTGATTTAAATCAAAATACTGCGATCCTTCGCAATTATGCAGCGTATCCAAAACCGATGTGTTGATTTTGATAGAAAAAGTTGATTTGAACTTATTCACAGAGCCCCAATACCAATAAGCTGTAACGAATAAGTTTCATAGTAGTCAAATACAACTGAAGACAACAGGGAAAATCGATATACATATAGACAAAACAAACGGAGAGAAAATGTGCAAATATTTTCTTCAGGTGAATATTCTCATTTAAGAAAAGTCTTATGTCTAAAAGCGGGGGCGCATTCTGTTCTCGGAACGAATTTGAACGAACCTATCCGTCAGATGTTGGTAAAAATTACGCTTTTTTGTGTATTAAATCATTCTAAAGTATGGTTTTGTTGTTGTTACTAAATCAAAATACTGCGATCCTTCGCAATGATGCAGCGTATCAAAAACGATGTGATGAGTTTATTACAAAATATTGCCCCAATACAGAGTCCCAAAACCGAAAAATTTTAAAGAATAAATTTCATAGTTGTCAAACACAAGTCAAGACAACAGGGAAAATCGATATATATATATTCGAAAAAAAACGGATAGAAATTGTATAAATAGTTTCCTCAGCTGAATCTTCGCATTCAAAAAAAGTGCTTTGATTAAAATCGGGGTGCAGTTTGTTTTCGAAACGAACTTGAACGAAACTATCCGTCAGATTTTGGTTAAAATCGTGCATTTTTTGTATTCAAACATTGTAAATTGTGGTTTTGTTGATAATGCTAAATCAAAACTACTAATATCCTTCGCAATTATGCAGCGTATCAAAAACGATGTGTTGAGTTGGATACAAAAAATTGATTTGAGTTTTTTCACAGAGCCCCAATACCAAAAAGTTGTAGAGAATAATTATCATAGTACTCAAATACAAGTCTAGACAACAGTGAAAATCGAAAAACATATTACCGAAAATAACGGAAAGAAAATGTGTAAATAGTTTCTTCAGCTGAGTCACAGATAAGGGTAAAATCATGCTTGTTTGTGTATCCAAACACTGTAGAGTATGGTTTCGTTGGTGATACTAAACCAAAATTACTACAATCCTTCGCGTTTGAAGCGTACCAAAAACGATGTGTTGAGTTTGATACCGACTAATGATTTGATTTTTTTCACAAAACCCAGTGCAAAAAAGTGGCCAACAAAATTTTTCACAGTATTCAAACAGAAATTTGTGATAAACAATGAGAACAAACACGTTGTCTTAGGATATAAAAATTTTTCGCAAAGTTTCAGAAAAAAATTGAAAGAAATCTTCGTTTCTCTAAAAATTGAATAAAATTTTGACTTAATCGAAAAGAAAAATGAAAAAAAATATATTCTTCAGTATTTAAAAACAATGTAATAAATGAGTTTAACACAAAAGATTGATTTGAACTTTTTCACAGAGCCCCAATACCAAAAAATTGTAATGAACAAATTTCATATTAGTCAAATACAAGTCAAGACAACAGGGAAAATCGATATACATATTAACGAAAAAGAACGGAGAGAAAATCTGCAAATGGTTTCTTTAGGTAAGTCTTCCCATTCAAGAAAAGTGTTGTGTCTAAAATCTGGGGCGCAGTATGTTTTATGGGACACATGTGAACAAACTTATCCGTCAGATAATGGTGAAAATCATGCTTCTTTGTGTATTCAGTAAATGTAGAATGTGGTTTTGTGTTTGATACAAAAGATTGATTTTTTCATTTTCAGAGAGCCCCTTTAACAAAAAATTTAAAGAAGAAAAGAACAATTTTCCGAAATCTCAAATACAAGCCAAGACTTCGTGGAAAATTGAAATGCATTATATTGAAAAAAAGGGAAAAAAAACGTGCAGATAGTTTCCTCAGCTGGATTGCCCGACTTATGAAAAGTGCTATGTCTAAAATCTGGGGCGCAGTATGTTTTCAAGGTCAAATTTGTACGAGCTTATTCGTCAGATAATGGTAAAAATTTGGCTTTTTGTGTATTCAAACATTTTAGAGCATGGTTTTCTTGAAAATACTAAATCAAAACTACTGCAACGCTTCGCAATTATGCAGCGTATCAAAAAATGATGTGTTGAGTTAGATAGAAAAGATTGATTTCAATTTTTTGACAGAGCCCGTTTCCCGAAAAAAATGAAAAGAATAGTTTTTACAGTACTGGAATACTAGTAGAGAAAACAGGGACAATCGAAATACATATTAACGAAAAGAACGGGGAGGAATGTGAAGATAGTTTCTTCAGCTGAAGGATCTGTCTAAGATTGGGGGCGCAGTATGTTTTCAGGGACAAATTTTAACGAGCTTATCCGTCAGAAAATATTAAAGAGTTAGGTAACATTGTAGAGTTAGGTTTTGTGGATAAAACTAAATCAAAACTACTGCGATGCTTCGCAAATATGCAGCGTATCAAAAACGATGTCTTGAGTTCGATACAAAAAATTAATTTCAATGTTGTCACAGATCACTTTTCTCAAAAAAATGAAAAGAATAAGTTTCATAGTACTCGAATACTAGTGAAGAAAACAGGAAAATTCGAAATGCATTTTAACAAAAAGAACGGAGAGAAAATGTGCAGTTACTTTCCTCAGCTGAATCGCCCGACTTATGAAAAGCGTTATGTCTAAAATTGAGGGCGCAGTATGTTTTCGGAACAAATTTGAACGAACCTATACGTCAGATATTGGTAAAATCACGCTTTTTTGTGTATTCACACATTGAAGAGTATGGTTTTGTTGTTGATTTAAATCAAAATACTGCGATCCTTCGCAATTATGCAGCGTATCCAAAACCGATGTGTTGACTTTGATAGAAAAAGTTGATTTGAACTTATTCACAGAGCCCCAATACCAATAAGCTGTAACGAATAAGTTTCATAGTAGTCAAATACAACTGAAGACAACAGGGAAAATCGATATACATATAGACAAAACAAACGGAGAGAAAATGTGCAAATATTTTCTTCAGGTGAATATTCCCATTTAAGAAAAGTCTTATGTCTAAAAGCGGGGGCGCATTCTGTTCTGGGAACGAATTTGAACGAACCTATCCGTCAAATGTTGGTAAAAATTACGCTTTTTTGTGTATTAAATCATTCTAAAGTATGGTTTTGTTGTTGTTACTAAATCAAAAAACTGCGATCCTTCGCAATTATGCAGCGTATCAAAAAGGATGTGTTCAGTTGGATACAAAAGGTTAATTAGATTTTTTTCACAGAACCCCAATACCGAAAAATTGTACAGAATAAATTTCATTGTAGTCAAATACAAGTCAAAACAACAGGAAAAAGCGATATACACATTAACAAAAAAAACGGAGAGAAAATGTGCAAATAGCTTCTTCAGGTGAATCTTCCCCTTTAAGAAAACTTTATGTCTAAAATTGGGGGCGCAGTTTGTTTTCGGAACAAACTTGAACGAACCTATCCGTCAGATGGTCAGATGTTGGTGAAAATCATGCTTTTTTGTGTATTCAAACATTCTAGAGTATGGTTTTGTTGTTGATCCTAAATCAAAAAACTGCGATTCTTCGCAATTATGCAGCGTATCAAAAACGATGTGTTGAGTTGGATACAAAAGATTGATTTGAGTTTTTTCACAGAGCCTCAAAACCAAAAAATTGTAGAGAATAATTATCATAGCACTCAAATACAAATCAAGACAACAGGGAAAATCGAAAAGCATATTCACGAAAAGAACGGAGAGAAAATGTGTTAATAGTTTCTTCAGCTGAGTCTCCCCGTTTAAGAAAAGCGCTTTACCTAAAATTGGGGGCGCAGTATGATTTCAGGGAAAAATTTTAACGAGCTTATCCCACAGATCAGGGTAAAAATCATGCTTTTTTGTGTATCCAAACATTGTAGAGTATGGTTTCTTTGGTGATACTAAACCAAAAATTACTGCAATCCTTCGCAAGTTTGAAGCGTACCAAAAACGATGTGTAGAGTTTGATACCGACTAATGATTTCATTTTTTTCACAAAACCCAGTGCTAAAAAGTGATCATCAAAACTTTTCACAGTATTCAAACTGAAATTTGTGATAATTAATGAGAACAAACACGTTTGCTTAGGATTTTAAAAGTTTTTGCAAAGTCTCAGAAAAAATTTGAAAGAAATCTTTGTTTCTCTAAAAATTGAATAAACAATAGACTTAATCAGAAAGAAAAATGAAAAAAAAAAAAAAAGAATTACTTTTCAGTATTTAAAAACGATGTAATAATTGAGTTTAACACAAAAGATTGATTTGAACTTTTTCACAGAGCCCCAATACCAAAAAATTGTAATGAACAAATTTCATATTAGTCAAATACAAGTCAAGACAACAGGGAAAATTGATATACATAATAACGAAAAAAGGGAGAAAAAACGTGCAGATAGTTTCCTCAGCAGAATCGCCCGACTTTTGAAACGTATTATGTCTAAAATCGGGGGCAGAGTATGTTTTTCGGAACGAACTTGAACGAACCTATCCGTCAGATGTTGGTAAAAACTATGCTTTTTTATTTATTCAAACATTGTAGAAAATGGTTTTGTTGTTGATACTAAATCAAAATACTGCGATCTTTCGCAATTATGCAGCGTATCAAAAACGTTGTAATGACTTTAACACAAAAGATTGATTTGATTTTTTCACAGAGCCCCAATACCGTAAAGTTGTAACGAATAAATTTCATATTAGTCAAACACAAGTCGAGACAACAGGGAAAATTGATATAAATTTTAACGAAAAAGAACGGAGAGAAAATCTGCAAATGGTTTCTTCAGGTAAGTCTTCCCATTCAAGAAAAGTGTTGTGTCTAAAATCTGGGGCGCAGTATGTTTTATGGGACACATGTGAATAAGCTTATCCGTCAGATAATGGTGAAAATCATGCTTTTTTGTGTATTCAATAAATGTAGAATGTGGTTTTGTGTTTGATACAAAAGATTGATTTTTTCATTTTCAGAGAGCCCCTTTAACAAAAAATTTAAAGAAGTAAAGAACAATTTTCCGAAATCTCAAATACAAGCCAAGACTTCGTGGAAAATTGAAATGCATTATATTGAAAAAAAGGGAGAAAAAACGTGCAGATAGTTTCCTCAGCTGGATTGCCCGACTTATGAAAAGTGCTATGTCTAAAATCTGGGGCGCAGTATGTTTTCAAGGTCAAATTTGTACGAGCTTATTCGTCAGATAATGGTAAAAATCGTGCTTTTTGTGTATTCAAACATTTTAGAGCATGGTTTTCTTGAAAATACTAAATCAAAACTACTGCAACGCTTCGCAATTATGCAGCGTATCAAAAAATGATGTGTTGAGTTAGATAGAAAAGATTGATTTCAATTTTTTGACAGAGCCCGTTTCCCGAAAAAATGAAAAGAATAGTTTTTACAGTACTGGAATACTAGTAGAGAAAACAGGGACAATCGAAATACATATTAACGAAAAGAACGGGGAGGAATGTGAAGATAGTTTCTTCAGCTGAAGGCTCTGTCTAAGATTGGGGGCGCAGTATGTTTTCAGGGACAAATTTTAACAAGCTTATCCGTCAGAAAATATTAAAGAGTTAGGTAACATTGTAGAGTTAGGTTTTGTGGATAAAACTACATCAAAACTACTGCGATGCTTCGCAAATATGCAGCGTATCAAAAACGATGTCTTGAGTTTGATACAAAAAATTAATTTCAATGTTGTCACAGATCACTTTTCTCAAAAAAATGAAAAGAATAAGTTTCATAGTACTCGAATACTAGTGAAGAAAACAGGAAAATTCGAAATGCATTTAATCGAAAAGAACGGAGAGAAAATGTGCAGTTACTTTCCTCAGCTGAATCGCCCGACTTATGAAAAGCGTTATGTCTAAAATTGAGGGCGCAGTATGTTTTCGGAACAAATTTGAACGAACCTATACGTCAGATATTGGTAAAATCATGCTTTTTTGTGTATTCACACATTGAAGAGTATGGTTTTGTTGTTGATTTAAATCAAAATACTGCGATCCTTCGCAATTATGCAGCGTATCCAAAACCGATGTGTTGATTTTGATAGAAAAAGTTGATTTGAACTTATTCACAGAGCCCCAATACCAATAAACTGTAACGAATAAGTTTCATAGTAGTCAAATACAACTGAAGACAACAGGGAAAATCGATATACATATAGACAAAACAAACGGAGAGAAAATGTGCAAATATTTTCTTCAGGTGAATATTCCCATTTAAGAAAAGTCTTATGTCTAAAAGCGGGGGCGCATTCTGTTCTCGGAACGAATTTGAACGAACCTATCCGTCAGATGTTGGTAAAAATTACGCTTTTTTGTGTATTCAATCATTCTAAAGTATGGTTTTGTTGTTGTTACTAAATCAAAAAACTGCGATCCTTCGCAATTATGCAGCGTATCAAAAAGGATGTGTTCAGTTGGATACAAAAGGTTGATTAGATTTTTTTCACAGAACCCCAATACCGAAAAATTGTACAGAATAAATTTCATTGTAGTCAAATACAAGTCAAAACAACAGGAAAAAGCGATACACACATTAACAAAAAAAACGGAGAGAAAATGTGCAAATAGTTTCTTCAGGTGAATCTTCCCCTTTAAGAAAAGTTTATGTCTAAAATTGGGGGCGCAGTATGTTTTCGGAACAAACTTGAACGAACCTAACCGTCTGATGGTCAGATGTTGGTGAAAATGATGCTTTTTTGTGTGTTCAAACATTGACGAGTATGGTTTTGTTGTTGATCCTAAATCAAAAAACTGCGATTCTTCGCAATTATGCAGCGTATCAAAAACGATGTGTTGAGTTGGATACAAAAGATTGATTTGAGTTTTTTCACAGAGCCTCAAAACCAAAAAATTGGAGAGAATAATTATCATAGCACTCAAATACAAGTCAAGACAACAGGGAAAATCGAAAAGCATATTCACGAAAAGAACGGAGAGAAAATGTGTTAATAGTTTCTTCAGCTGAGTCTCCCCGTTTAAGAAAAGCGCTTTACCTAAAATTGGGGGCGCGGTATGATTTCAGGGAAAAATTTTAACGAGCTTATCCCACAGATCAGGGTAAAAATCATGCTTTTTTGTGTATCCAAACATTGTAGAGTATGGTTTCGTTGGTGATACTAAACCAAAAATTACTGCAATCCTTCGCAAATTTGAAGCGTACCAAAAACGATGTGTTGAGTTTGATACCGACTAATGATTTGATTTTTTTCACAAAACCCAGTGCTAAAAAGTGATCATCAAAATTTTTCACAGTATTCAAACTGAAATTTGTGATAATTAATGAGAACAAACACGTTTGCTTAGGATTTTAAAAATTTTTGCAAAGTCTCAGATAAAATTTTAAAGAACTCTTTGTTTCTCTAAAATTGAATAAACAATAGACTTAATCAGAAAGAAAAATGAAAAAAAAAAAGAATTACTTTTCAGTATTTAAAAACGATGTAATAATTGAGTTTAACACAAAAAATTGATTTGAACTTTTTCACAGAGCCCCAATACCGAAAAATTGTAACGAATAAACTTCATATTAGTCAAATACAAGTCAAGCAACAGGGAAAATTGATATACATAATAACGAAAAAAAGGGAGAAAAAACGTGCAGATAGTTTCCTCAGCAGAATTGCCCGACTTTTGAAACGTGTTATGTCTAAAATCGGGGGCAGAGTATGTTTCTCGGAACGAACTTGAACGAACCTATCCGTCAGATGTTGGTAAAAATTATGCTTTTTTATTTATTCAAACATTGCAGAAAATGGTTTTGTTGTTGATACTAAATCAAAATACTGCGATCTTTCGCAATTATGCAGCGTATCAAAAACGTTGTAATGAGTTTAACACAAAAGATTGATTTGACTTTTTCACAGAGCCCCAATACCGTAAAGTTGTAACGAATAAACTTCATATTAGTCAAACACAAGTCAAGACAACAGGGAAAATCGATATACATATTAACGAAAAAGAACGGAGAGAAAACGTGCGAATAGTTTCTTCAGGTAAATCTTCCCATTTAGGAAAAGTGCTATGACTTTGCTCAGATAATGGTAAAAATCATGCTTTTTTTGTGTATTCAAACATTTTAGAGTATGGTTTTCTTGAAGATACTAAATCAAAACTACTGCATTCCTTCGCAATTATGCGGCGTATCAAAAAACGATGTGTTGAGCTAGATACAAAAGATTGATTTCCGTTTTTTGACAGAGCCGTTTCCCGAAAAATTGAAAAGAATAATTTTTACAGTACTGGAATACTAGTAGAGAAAACAGGGACAATCGAAATAATATTAACGAAAAGAACGGGGGGGGGAAGTGAAAATAGTTTCTTCAGCTGAAGGTTCCGACTTATAAAAACTGCTCTGTCTAAGATTGGGGGCGCAGTATGATTTCAGGGTCAGATTTTAACGAGCTTATCGGTCAGATAATATTAAAATTCATGCCTTTTTGTGTATTCAAACATTGTAGGGTTAGTATTTGTAGATGAAACTAAACCAAAATACTGCGACGCTTCGCAATTATGCAGCGTATCAACGCTGCATATTTGCGAAGCATCGCAGTAGTTTTGGTACATCGTTTGATACAGAAAATTAATTTCAATGTTGTCACAGATCACTTTTCTCAAAAAACGGAAAAGAACAAGTTTCATAGTACTCGAATACTTGTGAAGAAAACAGGAAAAATTGAAATGCATTTTAACGACAAGAACGGAGAGAAAATGTGCAGTTACTTTCCTCGGCTGAATCGCCCGACTTATGAAAAGCGTTATGTCTAAAATTGAGGGCGCACTATGTTTCGGAACAAATTTGAACGAACCTATACGTCAGATATTGGTAAATTTATGCTTTTTTAAGTGTTCAAACTTTGAAGAGTATGGTTTTGTTGATGATTTAAATCAAAATACTGCGATTCTTTGCAATTATGCAGCGTATCAAAAACGATGTAATGATTTTGATACAAAAGATTGATTTGAACTTTTTCACAGAGCCCCAATACCGATAAGTTGTAACGAACAAGTTTCATAGTAGTCAAATACAAGTAAAGACAACAGGGAAAATCGATATACATATAGAAAAAAACGGAGAAAAAATGTGCAAATATTTTCATCAGGTGAATCTTCCTATTTAAGAAAAAACTTATGTCTAAAATCGGGGGCGCAGTCTGTTTTCGGAACGAATTTGAACGAACCTATCCGTCAGATGTTGGTAAAAATCATGCTTTTTTGTGTATTCAAACATTGTAGAGTACGGTTTTGTTGTTAATACTAAATCAAAAGACTGCGATCCTTCGCAATTATGCAGCGTATTAAAAGGATGTGTTGAGTTGGATACAGAAGGTTGATTTGAGTTTGTTCACAGAGCCCCAATACCGTAAAGTTGTAACGAATAAATTTCATATTAGTCAAACACAAGTCAAGACAACAGGGAAAATTGATATACATATTAACGAAAAAGAACGGAGAGAAAATGTGCAAATAGCTTCTTCAGTTAAATCTTCCCATTTAAGAAAAGTGTTATGTCTAAAATCTGGGGCGCAATATGTTTTATGGGACAAATTTTTACGAGCTTACCCGTCAGATAATGGTAAAAATTATGCTTTTTTGCATATTCAAACATTTTAGAGTATGGTTTTCTTGAAGATACTAAATCAAGCTACTGCATTGCTTCGCAATTATGCAGCGTATCAAAAAACGATGTGTTTTGTTAGATACAAAAGATTGATTTCCATTTTTTGACAGAGCCCGTTTCCCGAAAAGTTGAAAAGAATAACTTTTACAGTACTGGAATACTAGTAGAGAAAACAGGGACAATCGAAAGACATATAAACGAAAAGAACGGGGGGGGGGGGGGGGGGGGGGAAATGTGAAAATAGTTTCTTCAGCTGAATGTTCCGACTTATAAAAATTGCTCTGTCTAGATTGGGGGCGCAGTATGTTTTCAGGGACAAATTTTAACGAGCTTATCGGTCAGATGATATTAAAGTCCATGCCTTTTTGTGTATTCAAATATTGTAGGGTTAGTATTTGTAGATGAAACTAAACCAAAAATACTGCGACGCTTCGCAAATATGCAGCGTATCAACGCTGCATATTTGCAGAGCATCGCAGTAGTTTTGGTACATCGTTTGATACAGAAAATTAATTTCAATGTTGTCACAGATCACTTTTTTCAAAAAACTGAAAAGAATAAGTTTCATAGTACTCGAATACTAGTGAAGAAAACAGGAAAAATCGAAATGCATTTTAACGAAAAGAACGGAGAGAAAATGTGCAGTTACTTTCATCGGCTGAATCGCCCGATTTATGAAAAGCGTTATGTCTAAAATTGAGGGCGCAGTATGTTTTCGGAACAAATTTGAACGAACCTATCCGTCAGATATTGGTAAAATCATGCTTTTTTAAGTATTCAAACATTGAAGAGTATGGTTTTGTTGATGATTTAAATCAAAATTCTGCGATCCTTCGCAATTATGCAGCGTATCAAAAACGATGTAATGATTTTGATACAAAAGATTGATTTGAACTTTTTCACAGAGCCCAATACCGATAAGTTGTAACGAACAAGTTTCATAGTAGTCAAATACAAGTAACGACAACAGGGAAAATTGAAATACATATAGAAAAAAAACGGAAAGAAAATGTGCAAATATTTTCTTCAGGTGAATCTTCCTATTTAAGAAAAATCTTATGTCTAAAATCGGGGGTGGGGGGGGGGCAGTCTGTTTTGGGAACGAATTTGAACGAACCTATCCGTCAGATGTTGGTAAAATTATGCTTTTTTGTGTGTTCAAACATTGTAGAGTACGGTTACGGTTTTGCTGTTGATACTAAATCAAAATACTGCGATCCTTCGCAATTATGCAGCGTACCAAAAATGACGTAATGAGTTCGAAACAAAAGAATGATTCGAACTTTTTCACAGAGCCCCAATACCAAAAAATTGTAATGAATAATTTTCATACCAGTCAAATACAAGTCAAAACAACAGGAAAAATCGATATACACATTAACGAAAAAAAAACGGAGAGAAAAAGTGCAAATAGTTTCTTCAGGTGAATCTTCCCCTTAAAGAAAAGTTTTAGGTCTAAAATCGGGGCGCAGTATGTTTTCGGAACGAATTTGAACGAATCTATCCGTGAGATATTGGTAAAATCAGGCTTTTTTAAGTATTCAAACATTGACGAGTATGGTTTTGTTGATGATTTAAATCAAAATACGGCGATCCTTCTCAATTATGCAGCGTATCAAAAACGATGTAATGATTTTGATACAAAAGATTGATTTGAACTTTTTCACAGAGCCCAATACCGATAAGTTGTAACGAACAAGTTTCATAGTAGTCAAATACAAGTAACGACAACAGGGAAAATTGAAATACATATAGAAAAAAAAAACGGAAAGAAAATGTGCAAATAATTTCTTCAGGTGAATCTTCCTATTTAAGAAAAATCTTATGTCTAAAATCGGGGGTGGGGGGGGGGGGGCAGTCTGTTTTGGGAACGAATTTGAACGAACCTATCCGTCAGATGTTGGTAAAATTATGCTTTTTTGTGTGTTCAAACATTGTAGAGTACGGTTACGGTTTTGCTGTTGATACTAAATCAAAATACTGCGATCCTTCGCAATTATGCAGCGTACCAAAAATGACGTAATGAGTTCAAAACAAAAGAATGATTCGAACTTTTTCACAGAGCCCCAATACCAAAAAATTGTAATGAATAATTTTCATAGTAGTCAAATACAAGTCAAAACAACAGGAAAAATCGATATACACATTAACGAAAAAAAAACGGAGAGAAAAAGTGCGAATAGTTTCTTCAGGTGAATCTTCCCCTTTAAGAAGAGTTTATGTCTAAAATTGGGGGCGCAGTATGTTCTCGGAACAAACTTGAACGAACCTATCCGTCAGATGGTCAGATGTTGGTGAAAATCATGCTTTTTTGTGTGTTCAAACATTGTAGAGTACGGTTTTGCTGTTGATACTAAATCAAAATACTGCGATCCTTCGCAATTATGCAGCGTACCAAAAATGACGTAATGAGTTCAAAACAAAAGAATGATTTGAACTTTTTCACAGAGCCCCAATACCAAAAAATTGTAATGAATAATTTTCATAGTAGTCAAATACAAGTCGAAACAACAGGAAAAATCGATATACACATTAACGAAAAAAAAAACAGAGAGAAAATGTGCAAATAGTTTCTTCAGGTGAATCTTCCCATTAAAGAAAAGTTTTAGGTCTAAAATTGGGGCGCAGTATGTTTTCGGAACGAATTTGAACGAATCTATCCGTGAGATATTGGTAAAATCATGCTTTTTTAAGTATTCAAACATTGACGAGTATGGTTTTGTTGATGATTTAAATCAAAATACGGCGATCCTTCTCAATTATGCAGCGTATCAAAAACGATGTAATAATTTTGATACAAAAGATTGATTTGAACTTTTTCACAGAGCCCCAATACCGATAAGTTGTAACGAACAAGTTTCATAGTATTCAAATACAAGTCAAAACAACAGGAAACATTGATATACACATTAACGAAAAAAAAACGGAGAGAAAATGTGCAAATAGTTTCTTCAGGTGAATCTTCCCCTTTAAGAAGAGTTTATGTCTAAAATTGGGGGCGCAGTATGTTTTCGGAACAAACTTGAACGAACCTATCCGTCAGATGGTCAGATGTTGGTGAAAATTATGCTTTTTTGTGTATTCAAACATTCTAGAGTATGGTTTTGTTGTTGATACTAAATCAAAAAACTGCGTTCCTTCGCAATTATGCAGCGTATCAAAAAGGATGTGTTGAGTTGGATACAAAAGGTTGATTTGAGTTTGTTGACAGAGCTCCAATACCAAAAAATTGTCAAGAATAAATTTCGTTGTAGTCAAATACAAGTCAAAACAACAGGAAAAATCGATATACATATTAACGAAAAAAAAACGGAGAGAAAATGTGCAAATAGTTTCTTCAGGTGAATCTTCCCATTAAAGGAAAGTGTTAGGTCTAAAATCGGGGCGCAGTATGTTTTTGGAACGAATTTGAACGAACCTATCTGTGAGATATTGGTAAAATCATGCTTTTTAAAGTATTCAAACATTGACGAGTATGGTTTTGTTGATGATTTAAATCAAAATACGGCGATCCTTTGCAATTATGCAGCGTATCAAAAACGATGTAAGATTTTTGATACAAAAGATTGATTTGACCTTTTTCACAGAGCCCCAATACCAAAAAATTGTAATGAATGATTTACATAGTAGTCAAATACAAGTCGAAACAACAGGAAAAATCGATATACACATTAACGAAAAAAACAGAGAAAAAATGTGCAAATAGTTTCTTCAGGTGAATCTTCCCATTAAATAAAAGTTTTAGGTCTTAAATCGGGGCGCAGTATGTTTTCGGAACGAATTTGAACGAACCTATCCGTGAGATATTGGTAAAATCATGCTTTTTTAAGTATTCAAACATTGACGAGTATGGTTTTGTAGATGATTTTAATTAAAATACGGCGATCCTTCGCAATTATGCAGCGTATCAAAAACGATGTAATGATTTTGATACAAAAGATTGATTTGAACTTTTTCACAGAGCCCCAATACGGATAAGTTGTAACGAACAAGTTTCATAGTAGTCAAATACAAGTCAAAACAACAGGAAAAATCTATATACACATTAACGAAAAAAAAACGGAGAGAAAATGTGCAAATAATTTCCTCAGGTGAATCTTCCCATTAAAGAAAAGTTTTAGATCTAAAATCGGGGCGCAGTATGTTTTCGGAACGAACTTGAACGAACCTATCCGTCAGATGGTCAGATGATGGTAAAAATTATGCTTTTTTGTGTATTCAAACATTCTAGAGTATGGTTTTGTTGTTGATACTAAATCAAAAAACTGCGTTCCTTCGCAATTATGCAGCGTATCAAAAAGGATGTGTTGAGTTGGATACAAAAGGTTGATTTGAGTTTGTTCACAGAGCTTCAATACCAAAAAATTGTAAAGAATAAATTTCATAGTAGTCAAATATAAGTCAAAACAACAGGAAAAATCGATATACACATTAACGAAAAAAAAACGGAGACAGAAAATGTGCAAATAGTTTCTTCAGGTGAATTTTCCCGTTAAAGGAAAGTGTTAGGTCTAAAATCGGGGCGCAGTATGTTTTTGGAACGAATTTGAACGAACCTATCTGTGAGATATTGGTAAAATCATGCTTTTTAAAGTAT
Source organism: Symsagittifera roscoffensis (assembly GCF_963678635.1). NCBI lineage: Eukaryota > Metazoa > Xenacoelomorpha > Acoela > Convolutidae > Symsagittifera > Symsagittifera roscoffensis. Next base: position 82,132,055 of record NC_087062.1, read on the forward strand.
TCAAACAGTGACGAGTATGGTTTTGTTGATGATTTAAATCAAAATACGGCGATCCTTCGCAATTATGCAGCGTACCATAAACGATGTAATGATTTTGATACAAAAGATTGATTTGAACTTTTTCACAAAGCCCCAATACCGATAAGTTGTAATGAACCAGTTTCATAGTAGTCAAATACAAGTCAAAACAACAGGAAAAATCGATATACACATTAACGAAAAAAAACGGAGAGAAAATGTGCAAATATTTTCTTTAGGTGAATCTTCCTATTTAAGAAAAATCTTATGTCTAAAATCGGGGGGGGGGGGGCAGTCTGTTTTCGGAACAAAATTCAACGAACCTATCCTTCAGATGTTGGTAAAAGTCACGCTTTTTTGTGTGTTCAAATATAGTAGAGTACGGTTTTGCTGTTGATACTAAATCAAAATACTGCGATCCTTCGCAATTATGCAGCGTACCAAAAATGACGTAATGAGTTCAAAACAAAAGAATGATTTGAACTTTTTCACAGAGCCCCAATACCAAAAAAATGTAATGAATAATTTTCATAGTAGTCAAATACAAGTCAAAACAACAGGAAAAATCGATATACACATTAACGAAAAAAAAAAACAGAGAGAAAATGTGCAAATAGTTTCTTCAGGTGAATCTTCCCATTAAAGAAAAGTTTTAGGTCTTAAATCGGGGCGCAGTATGTTTTTGGAACGAATTTGAACGAACCTATCTGTGAGATATTGGTAAAATCATGCTTTTTAAAGTATTCAAACATTGACGAGTATGGTTTTGTTGATGATTTAAATCAAAATACGGCGATCCTTTGCAATAATGCAGCGTATCAAAAACGATGTAAAAATTTTGATACAAAAGATTGATTTGAATTTTTTCACAGAGCCCCAATACCAAAAAATTGTAATGAATGATTTACATAGTAGTCAAATACAAGTCGAAACAACAGGAAAAATCGATACACACATTAACGAAAAAAAAAACAGAGAGAAAATGTGCAAATAGTTTCTTCAGGTGAATCTTCCCATTAAAGAAAAGTTTTAGGTCTTAAATCGGGGCGCAGTATGTTTTTCGGAACGAATTTGAACGAACCTATCCGTGAGATATTGGTAAAATCATGCTTTTTTAAGTATTCAAACATTGACGAGTATGGTTTTGTTGATGATTTAAATCAAAATACGGCGATCCTTCGCAATTATGCAGCGTATCAAAAACGATGTAATGATTTTGATACAAAAGATTGATTTGAACTTTTTCACAGAGCCCCAATACGGATAAGTTGTAACGAGCAAGTTTCATAGTAGTCAAATACAAGTCAAAACAACAGGAAAAATCTATATACGCATTAACGAAAAAAAAACGGAGAGAAAATGTGAAAATAATTTCCTCAGGTGATTCTTCCCATTAAAGAAAAGTTTTAGATCTAAAATCGGGGCGCAGTATGTTTTCGGAACAAACTTGAACGAACCTATCCGTCAGATGGTCAGATGATGGTAAAAATTATGCTTTTTTGTGTATTCAAACATTCTAGAGTATGGTTTTGTTGTTGATACTAAATCAAAAAACTGCGTTCCTTCGTAATTATGCAGCGTATCAAAAAAGATGTGTTGAGTTGGATACAAAAGGTTGATTTGAGTTTGTTCACAGAGCTCCAATACCAAAAAATTGTAAAGAATAAATTTCATAGTAGTCAAATACAAGTCAAAACAACAGGAAAAATCGATATCCACATTAACGAAAAAAAAACGGAGAGAAAATGTGCAAATAGTTTCTTCAGGTGAATCTTCCCCTTTAAGAAGAGTTTATGTCTAAAATTGGGGGCGCAGTATGTTTTCGGAACAAACTTGAACGAACCTATCCGTCAGATGGTCAGATGTTGGTGAAAATTATGCTTTTTTGTGTATTCAAACATTCTAGAGTATGGTTTTGTTGTTGATACTAAATCAAAAAACTGCGTTCCTTCGCAATTATGCAGCGTATCAAAAAGGATGTGTTGAGTTGGATACAAAAGGTTGATTTGAGTTTGTTCACAGAGCTCCAATACCAAAAAATTGTCAAGAATAAATTTCGTTGTAGTCAAATACAAGTCAAAACAACAGGAAAAATCGATATACATATTAACGAAAAAAAAACGGAGAGAAAATGTGCAAATAGTTTCTTCAGGTGAATCTTCCCATTAAAGGAAAGTGTTAGGTCTAAAATCGGGGCGCAGTATGTTTTTGGAACGAATTTGAACGAACCTATCTGTGAGATATTGGTAAAATCATGCTTTTTAAAGTATTCAAACATTGACGAGTATGGTTTTGTTGATGATTTAAATCAAAATACGGCGATCCTTCGCAATTATGCAGCGTACCAAAAACGATGTAATGACTTTGATACAAAAGATTGATTTGAACTTTTTCACAGAGCCCCAATACCGATAAGTTGTAACGAACCAGTTTCATAGTAGTCAAATACAAGTCAAAACAACAGGAAAAATCGATATACACATTAACGAAAAAAAACGGAGAGAAAATGTGCAAATATTTTTTTCAGGTGAATCTTCCTATTTAAGAAAAATCTTATGTCTAAAATTGGGGGGGGGGGGCAGTCTGTTTTCGGAACAAATTTCAACGAACCTATCCTTCAGATGTTGGTAAAAGTCACGCTTTTTTGTGTGTTCAAATATTGTAGAGTACGGTTTTGCTGTTGATACTAAATCAAAATACTGCGATCCTTCGCAATTATGCAGCGTACCAAAAATGACGTAATGAGTTCAAAACAAAAGAATGATTTGAACTTTTTCACAGAGCCCCAATACCAAAAAATTGTAATGAATAATTTTCATAGTAGTCAAATACAAGTCAAAACAACAGGAAAAATTGATATACACATTAACGAAAAAAAAACAGAGAGAAAATTTGCAAATAGTTTCTTCAGGTGAATCTTCCCATTAAAGAAAAGTTTTAGGTCTAAAATCGGGGCGCAGTATGTTTTCGGAACGAATTTGAACGAACCTATCCGTGAGATATTGGTAAAATTATGCTTTTTCAAGTATTCAAACATTGACGAGTATGGTTTTGTTGATGATTTAAATCAAAATACGGCGATCCTTTGCAATTATGCAGCGTATCAAAAACAATGTAATGATTTTGATACAAAAGATTGATTTGAACTTTTTCACAGAGCCCCAATACGGATAAGTTGTAACGAACAAGTTTCATAGTAGTCAAATACAAGTCAAAACATCATGAAAAATTTATATACACATTAACGAAGAAAAAAAACGGAGAGAAAAGCTGCAAATAGTTTCTTCAGGTGAATCTTCCCATTAAAGAAAAGTTTTAGGTCTAAAATCGGGGCGCAGTATGTTTCCGTAACAAATATGAACGAACCTATCCGTGAGATATTGGTAAAATCATGCTTTTTTAAGTATTCAAACATTGACGAGTATAGTTTTGTTGATGATTTAAATCAAAATACGGCGATCCTTTGCAATTATGCAGCGTATCAAAAACGATGTAATGATTTTGATACAAAAGATTGGTTTGAACTTTTTCACAGAGCCCCAATACGGATAAGTTGTAACGAACAAGTTTCATAGTAGTCAAATACAAGTAAAGACAACAGGGAAAGTCGATATACATATAGAAAAAAACGAAGAGAGAATGTGCAAATAATTTCTTCAGGTGAATCTTCCTATTTAAGGAAAGTGTTAGGTCTAAAATCGGGGCGCAGTATGTTTTTGGAACGAATTTGAACGAACCTATCTGTGAGATATTGGTAAAATCATGCTTTTTAAAGTATTCAAACAGTGACGAGTATGGTTTTGTTGATGATTTAAATCAAAGTACGGCGATCCTTCGCAATTATGCAGCGTACCAAAAATGACGTAATGAGTTCAAAACAAAAGAATGATTTGAACTTTTTCACAGAGCCCCAATACCAAAAAATTGTAATGAATAATTTTCATAGTAGTCAAATACAATTCAAAACAACAGGAAAAATCGATATACACATTAACGAAAGAAAACAGAGAGAAAATTTGCAAATAGTTTCTTCAGGTGAATCTTCCCATTAAAAAAAAGTTTTAGGTCTAAAATTGGGGCGCAGTATGTTTTCGAAACGAATTTGAACGAACCTATCCGTGAGATATTGGTAAAATCATGCTTTTTTAAGTATTCAAACATTGACGAGTATGGTTTTGTTGATGATTTACATCAAAATACGGCGATCCTTTGCAATTATGCAGCGTATAAAAAACGATGTAATGATTTTGATACAAAAGATTCATTTGAACTTTTTCACAGAGCCCCAATACGGATAAGTTGTAACGAACAAGTTTCATAGTAGTCAAATACAAGTCAAAACAACAGGAAAAATCTATATACACATAAACGAAAAAAAAACGAAGAGAAAATGTGCAAATAATTTCCTCAGGTGAATCTTCCCATCAAAGAAAAGTTTTAGGTCTAAAATCGGGACGCAGTATGTTTTCGGAACGAACTTAAACAAACCTATCCGTCAGATGTTCAAATGTTGGTAAAAATTATGCTTTTTTGTGTATTCAAACAATGTAGAGTACGGTTTTGTTGTTGATACTAAATCAAAAAACTGCGATCCTTCGCAATTAAGCAGCGTATCAAAAACGATGTAATGATTTTGATACAAAAGATTGGTTTGAACTTTTTCACAGAGCCCCAATACGGATAAGTTGTAACGAACAAGTTTCATAGTAGTCAAATACAAGTAAAGACAACAGGGAAAGTCGATATACATATAGAAAAAAAACGAAGAGAGAATGTGCAAATAATTTCTTCAGGTGAATCTTCCTATTTAAGGAAAGTGTTAGGTCTAAAATCGGGGCGCAGTATGTTTTTGGAACGAATTTGAACGAACCTATCTGTGAGATATTGGTAAAATCATGCTTTTTAAAGTATTCAAACAGTGACGAGTATGGTTTTGTTGATGATTTAAATCAAAGTACGGCGATCCTTCGCAATTATGCAGCGTACCAAAAATGACGTATTGAGTTCAAAACAAAAGAATGATTTGAACTTTTTCACAGAGCCCCAATACCAAAAAATTGTAATGAATAATTTTCATAGTAGTCAAATACAAGTCAAAACAACAGGAAAAATCGATATACACATTAACGAAAAAAAAAGGGAGAAAATGTGCAAATAGTTTCTTCAGGTGAATTTTCCCATTAAAAAAAAGTTTTAGTTCTAAAATTGGGGCGCAGTATGTTTTCGGAACGAATTTGAACGAACCTATCCGTGAGATATTGGTAAAATCATGCTTTTTTAAGTATTCAAACATTGACGAGTATGGTTTTGTAGATGATTTAAATCAAAATACGGCGATCCTTTGCAATTATGCAGCGTATCAAAAACGATGTAATGATTTTGATACAAAAGATTGATTTGAACTTTTTCACAGAGCCCCAATACGGATAAGTTGTAACGAACAAGTTTCATAGTAGTCAAATACAAGTCAAAACAACATGAAAAGTCTATATACACATTAACGAAAGAAAACAGAGAGAAAATTTGCAAATAGTTTCTTCAGGTGAATCTTCCCATTAAAAAAAAGTTTTAGGTCTAAAATTGGGGCGCAGTACGTTTTCGAAACGAATTTGAACGAACCTATCCGTGAGATATTGGTAAAATCATGCTTTTTTAAGTATTCAAACAATGACGAGTATGGTTTTGTTGATGATTTAAATCAAAATACGGCGATCCTTTGCAATTATGCAGCGTATCAAAAACGATGTAATGATTTTGATACAAAATATTCATTTGAACTTTTTCACAGAGCCCCAATACGGATAAGTTGTAACGAACAAGTTTCATAGTAGTCAAATACAAGTCAAAACAACAGGAAAAATCTATATACACATAAACGAAAAAAAAACGAAGAGAAAATGTGCAAATAATTTCCTCAGGTGAATCTTCCCATTAAAGAAAAGTTTTAGGTCTAAAATCGGGACGCAGTATGTTTTCGGAACAAACTTAAACAAACCTATCCGTCAGATGTTCAAATGTTGGTAAAAATTATGCTTTTTTGTGTATTCAAACAATCTAGAGTACGGTTTTGTTGTTGATACTAAATCAAAAAACTGCGATCCTTCGCAATTATGCAGCGTATCAAAAACGATGTGTTGAGTTGGATACAAAGATTGATTTGAGTTTTTCACAGACCTCCAATACCAATAATTTGTAGAGAATAATTATCATAGTACTCAAATACAAGTCAAGACAACAGAAAAATCAAAAAACATATTACCGAAAAGAACGGAGAGAAAATGTCTAAATAGTTTCTTCAGCTGAGTCTCCCCGTTTAAGAAAAGCGCTTTATCTAAAATTGGGGGCGCAGTATGATTTCAGGGACAAACTTTAACGAGCTTTTCTCACAGATAAGGGTAAAAATCATGCTTTTTTGTGTATCCAAACATTGTAGAGTATGGTTTCGTTGGTGATACTAAACAAGAATTACTGCAATCCTTCGCAAGTTTGAAGTGTACCAAAAACGATGTGTTGAGTTTGATACCGACTAAGGATTTGATTTTTTTTCACAAAAGCCAGTGCAAAAAATGGTCATCAAAATGTTTCACACTATTCAAACAGAAATTTGTGATAAACAATGAAAACAAACACGTTTGCTTAGGATTTAGAAGATTTTCGCAAAGTCTCAGAAAGAATTTGAAAGAAATCTTTGTTTCTCTAAGAATTGAATAAAAATTTGAATTAATCAGAAAGAAAAAAAGAAAAAAAAAAGAAATATTTTTCAGTATTTACGCGAATTTCCCAAATAAAAAAGCTCTGAAGGAAATTATTTTAAAATGAAAATCATAAAAGAGAGCCGAAACACGAACAGTTTTTTAAGAAACAGTTTTTTTTTACCAGAAACGTTCTCAAATGAAAAATTGAATTATTGATTGGATAATACAGTATCGTATTTTCTATTTTTTTTTTAAAAATGTTGACTTACAATCATATGCAAAATTGAATTATTGTTTGGATAAAACAGTATCGTTTTTCTATTTTTTTTGCGAAAAAAAACTTGAGCAGAATTTGGAAAAATTGTGTTCGACATTTCGGATATGTAGTTTTGCTTCCTCTGAATCGAATCTAAACAATGATGCAAAAATCAAGAGAGAACTAACTCGGTTGCAATGAGCAGGGCTATAGGAGAGGAATTTCACTCCAAGGATAAATATTTCACAAAACAGTTGAATGAGATAGCAGGAAAATTAGAAATGCATAATACTGAAAAAGAACGGAGAGAAAATGCGCAGTTAGTTTCCTTTGTAGAATTATTCGACTTATGAAAAAAGCTATGTTTAAAATCGGGGGCACATGGTAATTTCCGGGACATGCTTGTCAGATACCGGTATAATTCATGCTTTTTTACTGTATTGAACAATTGTTGAGTACGGTTTTGTTGGTGATACTAAGTCAAAATGAACAACAATGCGTTGAGTTTATACAACATAAGGATTTGATTTTTTCACAGAGCGCCCATACCGAAAACTTGTAAAAATTGGTTTTCATAGTGCTCAAAATAAAGTCAAGACAATAAGGAAAATCGAAAAGTTTATTAACGAGAGGAACGGAGAGAAAATGTGCAAAAAATTTGTTCAGCTGAATCTTCTCACTGAACAAAAGTGCTATGTCTAAAATCGGGGGCGCAGTATGTTTTCAGGGACCAATTTTAACGAACTTATCCGTCAGATAATGGTAAAAGTCAGGCTTTTTTGTGTATTCAAACCTTGTAGAGTATGGTTTTGTTGGTGATACCAAATCAAAACTACTGCAATCCTTCGCAAGCTTGCAGCGTATCAAAAGCGATGTGTTGAGTTTGATACCGACTAATGATTTGAACTTTTTCACAGAACCCAGTGCAAAAAAATTGTAATCAATATTTTTCACAGTATTCAAACAAAAAGTTGTGATAAATAAGGATAACAAATACGTTTTCTTAAGGTTTGAACTGTAAAACTAACTCCACATTTTCACAAAGTCTGAAAAAAGTGAAAAAAATTTGTTTCTCTAAATTTGATTCAAATTTTGTTGTAATCAGAAAGAAAAATGGGAAAAAAATTTGTTGCTGAAAAATTCCCAAAGGGAAATCTTTTGAAAAAACTTTTTTAAAAATTAAAGTTTACTTAATGTTCAAAATATGAATATTTGTTTTTGAAAAAAGAATCCATCTTTTTTTCAGAAAATTTTTCCAATGAAAAGGTGAACTCTGGATTCATAAAAATGAAAAAATGATAAAACAAACATCATCTAACACAATTTAAAAAAACAAGCAAATTTTTGATTTTTTCCTCAGAACTTTTCTCATTTCAAAAATTCAACAAACTTTTTTTTGAAAATAAGTTACGACCAATCAGCTGTACTGACCATGTTTATTTTTCTGACTTACCATCAAATGCAAAATTGAACTATTGATCGGATAATACAGTATCGCTTTTCTAAATTTTTATCAGAAAAAAAAAGTAATTTAAACGGAAACTGGGAAAATTGTGTTCGATATTTATGAAATTTAGTTTTGCTTTCTATGAATCGAAACTAAACAATGATCCAAAAATCAAGAAAGAACTAACTCGGTTGCAATGAGCAGCGCTTTAGAACAAGAATTTCTCTCCAAGGAAAAAATTTTTACAAGACAATTTATTGAGACAGCAGAGGGGGAAAAGAAAAGAATATTACTGAAAACGAACGGAGAGAAAATGCGCAGTTAGTTTCCTTTGTAGAACCATCCGACTTATGAAAAACGCTTTACTTAACATCGGGGGCGCAGTATAACTTCCGGGACAAATTTGAACCAACACGTTTGTCAGATACTAGTATAATTCATTTTTTTGGTGTAATGAAACATTGTTGAGCATAGTTCTGTTGGTGATACTAAGTCAAAACTACTAGAATCTTTCACAAATCTCCAGCGTATGAAAAACAATGCATTGAGTTTATAAGGATTAGAAATTTTCATAGCCCTTTTATCGAAAAATTGCAGAAAATTTTTTCACATTACTGAAATACATCTCAAGACAACAGGGAAACTAGAAATACATATTAGCGAAAAAAGCGAAGAGAAACGGTGCAGATATTTTTTAAAGCTGAATCTAAACTTTGTTATTCAAATTCTCCTTTTCTATCTTCCCCTTTTCCAACTCCATGTTGCAAGACCTGAGGATCGCTATCTTCCTCCGCGATGCCCCAGTTTTTGCTGCAGTTTCGCTATCTTTTGCGTCTTCTTCATTTTCTTCAAAACAGTTGGCTCAGTACGTCTGTTAGTTGTTAGATTTCCGTTTGCTTTAAAAATGTTTGGCTATCGGTTTCGTTTGTCATTACAGGGAAATCAGTTGTTCCCTCAAATGGTAGATTTTTCTGCGCTTCCCCTGCTTACATTACATAGCAGTTTTTCCAATCGTTGTTTTGTTTTCCAGAAGTTGCTCTCCTCCTTTATTTTTTTATTTCCTGTCTAGCTATCAACTCCATTGGCATCATTGTCTTTTCCTTTGTCGTCGATTTGACTACTTTGACAAAGGGTGGCATTTTTCACCGGCTGTAGTCATTTTTTATTGAGTAATTTAAGCTTGTTATAGAGCGAGGACTTTGCCTCTCTAATTTCAACTCTCTCTCTCTCTCTCTCTCTCTCTCTCTCTCCCTCTCTCTCTCTCTCTCTCTCTCTCTCTCTTTCTCTCTCTTTTTGGAGATCTAATCGAGGCCTTAAACTCGGAAAACTTCTCGTGTATTTATTCGGAGCGTCGTCGGTTGACATGATTGAGGAATGGACAGCTGATTTCAATTCGGTCACTAAACCTTATAATAAAAATTAAACGATAAAAGACCATTACAAAAGTGTGAAGTTTTACATAAAGAAAAGGTGCAAAGTATAGTATTGTGGCTTAACGCAAATCCACCACGGAAAACAAAAAAAGAGAAAGACAATCCTGGTGTTTATTAACAACAGGAAAAATATCAAAATATTTTCAAATACCGAATTAATCTCGGATATGAAAAACTGATGTAGTAAAATCAAAAAGGAATTATGGGCATTAACTAACCTAACTTAGTCGTATGTCCATCTGGTACAAAAAATATTTGCCGAATGATGTGTTTATGTTCCTACATCGTTTTTTTTTTGAACGACATTTATTAGTAGAACACCTGGTTTCTTCAAAGTGGCGTCAACAGGAATAGAAATAGTAATGCTTGAATAGTGAAACTTAATGTGACTAATAAAAAAAATGACTCAATGAAAGTGGCAATGAAAAGTTAAAACAGAAACCTATCTAACCCTCTCAAAACAAACAAGATCTTGCTACACGGAAAAAAAACATATGAGAAAAAAAATTGTGGTTTTCGACTAATTGGCAATCAGATGACAACATACAAACAATTTAAAAAATTCTAGTGTAACAAAACAGGCTCGACATGTAGCTTTTGCATATCTCATTCGAATTTTTTTCACTAAAAACAAATAAAACACATTATTGCCAAAAAACATATTATTTTTAAATCAAGTTATTTTTCAAAGCAAATTTTAAAGTACTTTTGAAAAAAAATCCTTAAAAGAAAAGCTATCTCCAATTGATCGAAAACAGCCATTTCAAACTGAATGCATGGATTGTTCTTTCTTTCAAATCAAATTTCTATACTTCTTGATCCTCTGACAAGTAGCTTGAATTGTTTTTTGCTTCGTTAAATGTTTGAAGCATAGATAAAGGATTTAAGTTTTCGATAAACTTCGTGAGTCTGTATCCATACAATCGTCAGTGTAGAAATAAATATAATCGTTAAGAAATCTAGAATATCCCTGAAGCTTATTTCAGTCAATTGAAATGCAATTGTAAAAAATGAAATTTTCTAACGATCAAAAAAATTGTTTTCAAGTTAAATTTTGAACTCGGACATGAAAAAAAGATGTTGCAGGGCTCAATGATTTAAACTAAGATGTTCCAGAGCTTTCTGAACAAAATAAGTCGTTAATCAATTTCCAGAGTTTTCATCAGTAACTATTCTTTTTTAAAATATAAATTACTTATAGAATAGGGCATAGTTGAATAATGAGAAGGAAAGAGTGAAAAGTGATCAAGTATATGTTTATGAAAGTTCTGGAACAATTTAGAACAATTAATGACCCGTTTGAAACATCATTCTGGAACAATATAGAACGTTTTGGCTCCTGTTTTTGTCCGTACCCTGCTCAAACCCCTCCCCTCTCACCCCCGGATTGTGAGGTGCCTAAATTGCTACTCCTTTCATCGTTGATAGGGTTGAAAAGCATATTTTTTCCGCTCTGCCTGAAAAGTTGTTTAAGAACTGACTATCGAGGCCAAAAATAACGTCTCAGAATTGGGAAGAGCTCAAATACTGGACGTTTCATATAAGTCAGTGATTTGTTTTAAGTGGTTTTCTGCAGAATGGAAACTATCAGAAAATCAGCTCTGATAGTAATGAGAAGAACGGGGAAATACTATCAGAAAATCAGCTCTATGCACGTTTCGAGCAAAATTATATTCAAGATTCAATTAGGTTTTTAATTTTAAAATTTCAACTGTTTTTGTTGCTTTTTGTTTGTTCCAGATAGTGTTTGAATGTTGGTTAGTATTAAAAAAACATCTGATATGAATTGACCGGATTGACCAAAAAAACACGGATTGACTGGTAGTCGAATTTTGCACCCCTGATTCGTATTGCAAAAAAAATAAAAAAGCCGGACCAATCTGTTCGTGGAAACAGCTATCTAATTCTTCAATTTCATCTAATTCCATACTTTGTGATTTTTGCTTGCCAGAAACTTTTGTTCAGAGAATATCTTTCGAAAACTGAGCTTAATTTGTTACCAATCTAATTAGTACAAGTTGCTTAAGAATGATAAAAATGAGTAAGCAACAAACAATAACGTTTTCCTCAATTTTTAATTGCATAAGAACTAATATGTAAGAAATTTTTGTTTAAAAAATTTGGTTTCAGAAACTGAGTCGTTCCTAATAAATGAGGTGCAATAAAACTAGACTTGAGGAGGATAAGCGCGCCGAAAACGACAACTTTTGGTCGAAACTTTCTGACAATTTCCAGAAATGGCATTTTTGTTCTGTAGTGTTTGTTGCCCATTACCTATACACAGCAGGATTGACAAAACTAGTTGTGATGAGTGCTTCGCCAAACTGGATAGGAACTAGTAAAAGCAAAAAAGTAGTTACCACCGCGTAAACTTTCATCTTTTTTGAGTCCCATTCATTGCTTCTATGAAACGCGCAAATCATCAGCCACCTTTCCAACGCCATTAGCAAGACAAGAATGCTGTTCGAATATACAGATAAGTCGGACCTAAAGCAAAAATCAAAAGAAAACACTCCTAGTGTTTTCACTGGATTGTTATTGTTCCGACTTTCGTAACGAAAGTAACGGAATATTTGTGCTCGGGGTGGGTTTTTTTTCTTCAGAAAAACTTCGACTTTTTAACTAGCCATTTTTGACGGAATTGTTTTATATCATTCGAAAGGTTTTGTTGTCCTGAGCTCAAATTTGAAAAGATATTTCACCTGTGATCCTTTTTCGTAAATTTATGGGGGTTTGAAGATTGCAATTTTGACCAATTTGGGACAATTAACGCGCGATATATTTCGCGCTTTTAACGCGTAAGCGGAGATTTAAACGTTTTTAAAATCGTTCGAAATTATTTGCAAAAAATGATTTGCTACTAGGAGCGAAACTTATCACTTTGTGTTCTCGCTAGAATTCTGAGCGAGAAAAAACCAAGGTCGTAACTAATGAATTTTCTGGTGAACGAAGAACAGTGTGTAAAAAAAAGCGAAAAACTGAAAGATCGAAACAAAGTTCACAAATTGTTCAGGCGCCATTTTAGAGTTGACTTTTTAATGTTATCATTTTGCGTATTTTATGACTTTGAGTTCTGCTTTAAAATACCGAAATTGATGGCAGTTCGTTATTCTTTGTTGACTTGAAATTTCCGATAATTACGGTTAATTTACGTATGAAATCAAATGTTGTCAATGGGCCAGCTACTCGAAACCGATCTACCTCAGAACCGAAACCAGGCAGAAATACTTTGTACTTTATATGGCGTGTGGGATGGTGATTTTCACCAAAAAAACTCAAATTTAATTTTTTTTTTTCGTTTTGGTTTTATTAAATTTTTTTTCTCGTTATTACTGCTCCATATACTTTAAAAGGGAGTCGGAACTTTCATCGATTGGCCTTGATAGAACAGTTTTATTCGGATAGGTTACTGAATATCCCCAGTCGAATAATGAGTCTTTTTCCTACACGATACTTCTGTGGTTTCAGTCGGTCCTGTTACATTCTTAAAATGGAGCGTGTGCTAATACATGAATTATCGTGTATATACAAAAAACATTTTTGATAACAAAAAAGAATTTGATTTTTAAGAGATTTGTTGTTTCGACTTCCGAAGAAAGTGCGGAATATATATACTTGGGATGGTTTCTTTATTCAATCAATTATCAATTTTTGAATAAAGCTTTTTGGCCAAAACATTTTATGAACCATCTGAAAGCTGTTGCTAACAAAAGCAAAAAATGAAAACAAAGTTTTAACAGTGATCCTTTTTGCAAAATTAGGCGGGTTTAAAATTTGCAACCAATGGGATAACCAACGCGCGGCACAATGCGTTCTTATAACACGCGTACGCGGCAATTTAATGCGTTCTAAAATGAATAGAGGCCAGCAATTTATTCGTATTGATGGGGAGACACTAAACAAATTTTTTGAACTTTGCATGGCTTGTGGGGGGATGATATGAAAGAAAAATTGAAAACGAAAAACAACTTCTTAATTGTAATGCAGTCGGAACTATAAAATTGCAGTAGAAACATTCAGGGCTCTGCGTTGAAATACGTTTAGTCTTGTTTGATTTTGCGCGTAAGCTTACGCGATTTATGAGGTATGTTTAACAGCATAATTTGTGCAGTTTTTACACAAAAAATGGAATTTTGTCGTGTAAAAAATTACAATTTTTTTGCGAACAAATTAAGGTTATTATTTCAAACAACAATTTGTTGTAAATTTTACACAGCGAATTAATTTTTTAGGTAAAAACAATAATATCATGTAAAACATGAAAAAAAAATCAAATCAAACAAATTGTAGCAAAAAACTGCAAACGTTTAGAAAGTTGTGCAATATGACCATTTTCTACCACCCGCACCGGAGTTGCATTAACTAAAAATGATTAGAATTGAAAATGATGTCTAAAACCTTGTCAACAACCTATTATTGCTGATTTTAGACGACGAAATAGCTTATACTGTCATTAGAATTGATTTTTCCGAAAAAAATAATCCAGTAAAATGGAACCTGATCTAAACTACATTTTATAATTGGATAAATTGGATATTTTACCACTGTAAAATATTTAACTTTAACCAATCATATTCTATCTAACTAACAATCCACTTACTTGTAATTTCAGCACCATAGAGATTTGAATTTAACTTAGAAATTAGTTGCCTCTCCAAGAGAACTTCAGCAGTTGCAATAAGCCAGTATACTCTAGATCTATTGAGCCTAGCAGAGACTAGTTAAACACCCTGAGACAAGTAGATATAAGAGTAAGATTAGGATCGGTATTAGACTAAGAAGTTGAACGAATCTATCCGGCCGAAAATAAGATAGCGTGACGAGCAGACGGTGTACTCTATCCGAAATTACTCTATGAGTTAACCACATCGGTCATAACTCATCTGGTGCGACCATAAGTCTCGAATAAGACCTTAATAGCTTAGAATTAACCAAATATAGATTAGAATTTAGACAAAACATTTTCAAAATGTTACACGATAATAATTTATTTGAAATGTCTCTACGACTCAATAGATCAGAGCCAATATTCCGAACAATACTAGAACTACCCGGTATAGGAAGAAGACCTCGGACAAGAGACGATATACGACTACGTAGAAACCTACCATTTAGTTTTATGGTTGTTTGGCAAAAGCCAACACAAACTTTTATATTTAGAATCTTATTAGTAATGAATTTAGATTTTCATTTGCAAACATAATGTTTTGAAGTAAATCTTCATGATCGTTTGAGGCGCTATACAAAATTATTAATGTACAATAACGATTGATAAAAAGATCTCAGATCGTTTTCCTAATTTCTGCAGTATTATATAACATATTTGAAAAATATTGATTGAAAATAAAAATAAAATATAGTAGCATAATAATAAATAGTTAGTAATCATAATGTTGTTCCAGCTCCATCACCTAAACATAACAGCAAACATAAACTCACTAATATCATTCAAAAACTAAATCTTTTTATTGAATAAATTTAAACCATTTTAAACTTAAAAATTCACTTAATTTTGAAAATCGATCATCAAGGCTTATCCTTGGATCTTTATAAATTTTCTATTTCACTAAATTAAAAACCTGATCATCAAGGCCTATCCTTGGATCAAAAAGATCAATTTTGTTCTCCCCCACCCACTTAGCAAGTGTCTAACGACCTCAAACGTCGATTCACTATCCAACCTTTTCAAAAGACCCAGGACTAATAGAAATTTTCCAATAAAACCAACCATTCAAATTAAGTTAAACAGTGAAGAACTCCGGTTATTCATCCTTCACTTGAACCCTCCTCTTACCAGACCCAGGATAGATCTTAAACTTAGTAAGTTTAAAATAGTATCTAACGAACTGCTTGCGTTCTAGTTATACCTGATCCTTGTGGATCGATTTACAATTCTCCAACCCTTGAACACAATTACTACCTGTAAAATGTATTATTAATGATTGACCGTTTAACCTCTGAGCTATACTGATCGTTGACCTTTACGTTTTTAATTTATATACACCTGCCAAAAGCGCAACGGCTTTTGGTAGACTTGGAATTTGTTCACTATCTTTTGTGATATGCAACAAATCAACAGAAAACTAATTCAATCTTCTTAACCTCTTTTACTTTAGTTAGCTATCACCGTCTTTTATTTAGTCCTAAATAAAAGTCTACATTTTATTGCAGGAATCTTACCCAACCTTAGTCTTAATCTAGTCTTAGTTTAAGT
The DNA here is from genome assembly GCF_963678635.1 of Symsagittifera roscoffensis. Lineage (NCBI taxonomy): Eukaryota > Metazoa > Xenacoelomorpha > Acoela > Convolutidae > Symsagittifera > Symsagittifera roscoffensis. The sequence continues at coordinate 82,148,118 of NC_087062.1, forward strand.
TACCCACTCTTAATCAACCACGAGTGTTATCCTAACTTTTCAACATGGCGCAGTCAAACAAATCGAACCTACGAGAACTAGAGTTTTTTTGGAACAACTCATCAAATAAAAATCAACACGACTGGGAAAGGTGGTCGGAAAAGTTTCAATTGACAATTATCGCGAAAGATTCCGTAGACATCGAAGATGTAATTAACCCACCGATAAGAAACGAACTAGCATACCCTACGGCAGAACCACCGGACCCGTCCGATGATCAAGCCCGTCGGGCCGAAAAAAAAGAACACCACAGAATAGCCGTAAAAATTTATAACGAAGAATTGAGAAGGAGAAGGGCGGAAGACAACGCAAAATTCAACGGACTCTAAATCGGAGACATTGACAAGAAGCTAAAATCACAGTTATACCTAGCACTCGGAAAAGAAGGACAGAAATGCTTCTCACATAAAAATCCTGGGAAAAGAATTCTGGATATTAATTTCGCAGAATTTTGGGAACTACTAAAAACTACCTTCACGATCACTACAAACTTAACATACGAAAGATTTAATTTTTTTTGGCCGAAGACAGAAAGAAAACGAGTCTCTAGAAAATTTCCACGAAATACTTTCTGAACTAGCAAAAAATTGTAAGTAGGGGGAACTCGAGTCAGAATTAGTAAGAGACATTTTCATCACAAACATGAGAACTGTCGAGATCCAGAAGAAACTATGTATAGAATACTTGACCCCAGAAAACGTACTATCCTACGTATTATTTCACGAGAAAGGCACTAAAATCCATCAACAGTACCTAAAATTCCCAACTTATAACGCAGTACCAAGACCACAATACGTAAAGAATGAACCAACCCTAAACATTGTTGAAAATAACAAATGCCGCAACTGTGGTCAGCAATTCAAAAAAGGACATTAATCCACATGCCCGGCCAGAGATAAAGTTTGCAATACGTGCGGACGCAAAGGACATTTTGCTAAACATTGCAGGAGTTCAGCAAGGACACAAACAAACATCGTCGAACAGAATCGAGTACCTCAGGAAAACGAAAATATCCGGGCCAACCCGCAGGAAACTCCCGAATTCGAGGTCAATTTAGACGATTTCTTAGTTCTAGCTGTAGACATGGATAGCCAAATACTTGCAGTAGAAGACAAGATAGAACACGGAGTGAGAACAGTATTCAATCACGAAGGACTAAAACTGAAAAAGACACTAAAGGTATCTCTGGGAAATTTCAACCCTTACTGTACTGAAATTCAAATTGATTCAGCAAGTGCAGTTTCATTCATGAAAAAAGATCTACTACACGAATTGAAGACACGAGATAGATTTTGGACGTGAAGCTAGAACCTGTGGACGAAATAACAAAGAAAGCATACCAAGGCTTCGGGAGTACAATCAACATTATTGGAAGAGTTCGAGTGAGAATCCGATCGAAGGGCTGGGAGGCTAGCGACCAAAAACTTTTCATCACCGAAGGGGCTGAAAGAAATCAACTGGGAAATGACATCTTACCGAATCTGGGAACCGTAGTATTCCAGAAACAACCTCCACCCAATGGGCCAAAGTCATGGAAAGACCAGAAAGGATCACCCATTGGGATAAACGTCAACCAAATAAAATTCGCATCGGATAACAAACAGGATCAAAGCCAAGAGACACCATCTCAAAGTGAGTTTAAAACATACATATCAAAACATTTTTCAGACCTCATAAAAAGGACTGGTAGATCAAAGAACTTCGTAGTGAATACTTATTTTAACGAACCGATAAAACCAATACAGGTGAAAGGGAAACGTATCCCGATCCATCTTCTCCCTTAAGTCAAATTATGTATTGACCAACTACTAAGAGACGGACACATTGAAAAATTATCTAGATGCTCTGAAGATTGTTTCATCTCCCCCATCGTGATTACAGCAAAAAGGGACGGATCAATTAAACTAGCATTAAACTCGAAACTATTGAACAAACAGATATTTCGTAATAGATATGAAATGCCAAACCTATTCGAACTAATTGACAACGTAGCAGTTACGATTAGCGGCCATGATGAAAAAACATCTGGTTCTCATCGATTGATCTAAAATACGTTACAGTCAAATACCGCTTTCTAAAAAGGCAAGTAATCAATGTAATTTCAACATCGTGGGGGGAGAAGTAACGGGTTCCTACCGTTTAAAAACCGGATTTTACGGACTAGGCGATATGCCTAATGAATTTCAACGCATAATGGACCGTTTAACGGAAAAACTACCAAATACCCATTGTTACCTCGACGACATCCTAATCGCCACCGTGGGTAGCGAGGACGAACATAAAAAGCTAGTTATTAACGTTTTAAAAACGCTAGACGACGAGGGACTAGCCATAAAATGGGAAAAATGCACATTCTTAACTCACAACATAGAATAGTTGGGATTAAAAATCGGTGCAAAAGGGACGACACCACTAATACATAAATCTGACGCAATCAGAAATCTGAAAGAACCAAATTGTATCAAAGATATTAGATCATTAATGGGATCGATTAATCAATTTGATAAGTTCATACCAAATTTAGCGTCCCTGTCAACACTGTTTAGAGAACGTATGCAAAAAAATAAACCATTTAAGTGGTCCACATTACACACGGAAGCGTTTGAAAAAATCAAGAAAGAAATTTGCAACACGATGATGAACCATCATTTCGATGTAAAACTGAACACTCGAGTGAAATGCGATGCCTCACATTTAGGATTGGACGCGTCCATCGGACAAGACCATCGGGGGAATTGGAAGACCGTAGCGTTCGCAAGCAGATTTTTGAATATTGCCGAATTAAAATACAGCACCAATGAACTCGAACTACTGGGATTAGTGTGGGCACTAGACCATTTCAAAAATTATCTATTGGGCAAAGAATTCTCAATTTTAACAGACCACAAAGCCTTAATAGGAGCACAGAAAGACGATAAATTTACTAAAACGGCCCAATCACGTCTCACCCCTTGGGCGGACAAATTACTACCATTCGACTTTACTGTCGAACATTTACCCGGTAAAGATATGGGATTCGTTGATTATATATCTCCCGACAACCATCGGGTGAACCCGTACCAGTTTCTCTGGATGATGAAAAATTTTTTATCGCATCAGTAAATCAGATTAGTACGCTCCTAGGTTTTGATCATCTAATGCCGAGAAATTCGTGGTCGCAAATAAGAAACAAATTCTCTCAACATTTCTTAGCACATGCTGCAACACGATTGGCCAGTCGACAGATCATATGAACAGCCAAGAAATAGAACGTGAGAAACGAATTGCTAACAATGCTGAAACGTTCTAAGCGATAGCTAACTATTCCAACATTTCAGTGTGCCAAAATTCTCACTCACGTTCGGAAGAGTGTGATACATCTTGCAAAATAAACGACTTTTTTTTTAACTAATTTTAACATCTTGAAAGAAATGGCCGAACAAATTGAATTTAACCAAATGAAAACATGGACTCTTTAACACCAAGTACCAGTAACCCGTCGGATAACCCCGTGAAAAGATCACCTAGTAAAAAGAAAACAGTCAACATATTCCCTTTTTCTTGGCCAGAAATATTTGATTCAAAATTTATGTCCCTCTTATCAAAATAAGATCTAGTTCTGAAAAAGATAATTGAAGCAATTGAGGAAGACCGCAAACAAGATATTCTACAACTGGGAAATTACTATAAATCGTACTTAAATAATTTACACGTCAGCGGAGGATGTCTATATCTGGACAATCGATTAGTTATCCCAGCATGCCTAAGATTGACAATGCTCAACCGACTACATGAAGCTCACCCTGGCCAGTTCGCAATGAAAAGTCTGGCAACTTAATACATCTGGTGGCCGAAAATTTACCGCGAAATCCAAGTCCACGGCGAAAACTGTATTGAGTGCGTGAAAGCAGGTAAAAACTTGAAACCTCTTTTAAATCACAATACCCTAGGGAAACTCCCAACGGTCGAAGAACCAAACCAAGAAATTGAATTAGATTTCGCCGGTCTTTTACCTTTAGTATGGAGAACAAAAAAATACATATTGGTGTGTGTGTGGATAGAATTTCAAAATTCCCATCAGCACAAATAACATCCAGCACATCGGCAAAATCTATCATAAACTTCCTTAGTAAATACAATGCTCTACAGAGGATACCTAGAACCATTAGAACAGATCAGGGATCTGGTTTTATCTCCAAGGAAGTCAGAGAATTCTGCCACGAACACAACATAAAGGTGATATTTAGCCCAGTGGGTGATCATAGAGCTACCGGACTAGTGGAACGCTTAATCAGAACCATTAAGGAAAGACTCTAGGTTATGGCACAAGAACGTCCAAAACCTTCGCTGGAATCTGCTTTTCTGAAAATAATAAAATGTCTAAGAACGGTAACTCAACAGTCGCTTAACTGCTCTCCCTTCGAAGCACATTTCGGTAGATCCCCAAACACCATCTGGCATAATTTGGTCAAATCACCCTCTTCAAATAACCTTGATTGGAATAAAACTTTGTTATGTATAGATAAGGGCAAAAAACTCATGAGCCGAGAACGAAGACACGACTGGGACGCCCCTGACGATATAGAAGACGGAGACGCTGACGAAAACTCCTCATCCTCGGAGGATATCTCCAATGCAAGGAGATACGTACCAACCAGTGCTGGATCCCCAGTAAAAGTGCTCTCTCGGGCAGAAAAGCGAGATGCCTTGGGCATAAAGGACTCAATACTGAACAACCCGCCGGGTAAGTCCACTATTTATCGAAAAATCCAAGATAGAACGAAAAGTGAGCCATTCTATAGAATACTCAAGGATGAAATTGTAAGGGAGTCAGACCACACAGTTACCTTAAAAAAAGGTAAAATAATACGTAAATCTGATTTAGCTATTAAAAGACAACTCACTCAGAAGAAACGCAGCCCGAGAAAACGAGATCAATTAGTTAGAATCTACGCAACTAAAGGACTGAGGAAAACAGCAAAACCGCAGAGAAATGTCGGGTTTAAAAGTTCAAGAACGATGCAAAAGAAAAGAAACCTCCAGTCGAAATTCGAAGAGCATGATATAGTGAGGCGGAACGCGGCCATGAACAGCTCTAGAGAAACTCTTCTCAGAGAGGAAGAAGAACAGAGGAAGAGATTAAGAATCCCAATAGCCATCGAAAGTGACCAAGAATCAAGCCCGTCGGGTAAACCCAACCATCGAAAAAGTTGCGATAATGAAACTGGAATGATGAACGAATCATATGAAGAGATCTCAGACGATAACGCCAGCGACCTAATTTCGCTAAAAGACCTTAAGGATAAAACCTCACTTGAAGCTACAAAATCGGAGGAACACCTAATCTCCGACCGAACAGATTGTAAGCCAGAAATACCGGATCATGTCAAACAGAAGGTCGAGTTGGTTAAGATTCCCCTGATCGACTTGGATTCAGGTGATAATGAAAGGGACCCACAGGTGACCCCGCAGTTGGTTTTCCTGGACATTATTGAGGAGGCCGATCAAGCGAATCAAGAAAAGCCGTTTCTTCCGGAGAATCCTGGAGGGGAACCTACCGAGACTAGTGTAGAGCCAATCGCCATAGCGGAGGCGGAAACTAACAAGCATACACTGACCTTGCCACTAAAAAACCGAAACTGTCCGGTACCGCAAAGAGGAAAGCGTCATCTCCGGTGAAATCACCGCCCTCGAAGAAACTGCCAGAGATCTTTACACGACAGAACACCAGACCTATGCGAACTAGACAGCCTCGCAAGATGCTAGGTGAGAGAGAGTGTTTACCAGTGTAGTCGATTTAACAGATGAAAATCAGGACGGCCCAACATTTGGTTCACCTATTACTCCCCCAGCTTACACAATGATAGAAGCAACTACCGTCGAAATGGAGAGCCATCAAGTTGACTTTGTGGACTTGACAACCTTAGCACCACCCTCATCTTCGCGTCCCACTATGATTCATTTGCGGGAAGAAAGCTCTGTGTACCCAAGTGATTCAAAGCCCTCGGTAGCAGCTGACCAACATAATCCTCGCAAGAAGGTCAAATTTAGTCCTGAGGTCTGTACCACTCAATTCATCCCATCGGGCCTACCCTCCGAAACCTCTTATTCAACATCTGCTCCCATTGTACTTGACCCGGACTGGCTGAACACTTCCTCTATCATTTCGGCGCTAGAACACTTAGGACGGCCAATGATGCTCGAGGAGTCAAGGAGATGGACAATCAACAAAGCTGCAAATCGTGAAGCGAATTAGAAGTAGGAGCTTCAGTCTAGATGCTATTAAAAACTTTCAGAAACTTTCAGAAACTCCATTAAAACAAACTTTTAGTACCCTAGTATTCTGTCTATTGTTGAATGCTACGTAACAATATATCGCCTTTAGAGTTATATAAACTCTCAGTGCTGGCATAATACGCCAAAAATTTAGATTATTTCTGGCAACACTAAAAATTTTAAATTGAGCCCCATAACCTCGTTTTCGATGATGTTAATTCTCTATCACCCATTGGGTGCTACCACTGGATAACTATTAGACCTATCCATTATTGTACTACCCTTTCCTAAATTGGGCCTGTATTTGGGGATATTACCCTGCCTACCCTTCTGCCTCACCCACCCCAGCGCTATTTCAGTTCTTTGCTCGGCTAAAATAATTGGACTACATTTAATTTCGCCTGACGAAACATGCTATTTGATCCAAGGTGCTTGGTTTTTTTTCTTTGGTGTTGTTATTTAAATAATACTTCTTCCAGCCCATCGGGCCCGTTTGTGCGGTCTCCCCCGACCCGTACACCCGCTCCTTCGACCTGGTAACCGTGCATTAAATTTTGGGTCACTAGGAAACATGCCTTTTTGGTCCTCAGTGCTTTGTCGAGGGTACTGTCTTCTAGTAAATCGGACCCACTTATGGGGTCTCGGCCAACGAGCCCACTTGTTCATTCAACCCAGCGCCCAAGTACTTCTTTTGCGAGGCGAAAGTAATAGGTTTTAGATAAATTTTCGCGGGGAATGTAAAATGTAATATTAATGTTTGACCGTTTAACCTCTGAGCTATACTGATCGTTGACCTTTACGTTATTAATTTTAATACACCTGCCAAAAGCGCAACGGTTTTTGGTAGACTTGGAATTTGTTCACTATGTTTTGTGATATGCAACAAATCAACAGAAAACTAATTCAATCTTTTTAACCTCTTTTAATAAAAGCCTACATTTTTTTTGTAGGAATCTTACCCAACCTTAGTCTTAATCTAGTCTTAGCTTAAGTTACCCACTCTTAATCAACCACGAGTGTTATCCTAACTTTTTAACACTACCCCTAAGTAAGATTAAGTAAGTTAACCCCTTAACTTAGACTAGCCACGAGAAAGTAGAACATCATTCTCCGGAATCGATATACTTTTCTCTCCAACCCTGAACAAGAAGACCCAGGTTAAGCTAACCAAAAAATCGTAAGGACTAACAGTCTAAGGAAATAGAAATAACTAAAAACTTCTTGCATCCCTCATCCTAAACCTTGTCATTCAAAAATTTAGGAAATAAACAAACAATCGTTTTACACAATTGTGAAATAGATAACAAAAAATATGATATTGTAATCACACCTCATACACAAACAGTTGGATACATTAGAACAAAACGACAAACAATAAAAAGGAAAATTATAAACAAACAAAGACAAATCACACGAAAAAGATTTTCAAAAAGTAGAAACGCATTTTCTGAATCAGAAGTCAACAGTTTAGACGAACTATACAAATTGAAAGAATCAATAGATAAAAATTGTCCCATCCATGATCAATTATTTTTTTTCGACTCAGAAACAACTTCAAATTCATCAAAAAGAGGAAAAAGAAGAATAAAAAAGCAATACAAACACAAACCAGTACACTTGTATAATTGGAATCAATCAATTAGACACATCGATAGTTATATATTAACAGTCATCAAACGAAAAAATGAGCCACACTCAAAGTGACGAAAGTCCAGATGACGAAGCAGTTTTTCCTTTTCTTAAATATGCGTAAATATGTAATTCAAACAGACGATATTGAAATAGAATTTTCAAACGATCCATAGAAAATATCAAAAGCATACAATATCATAATTCACAAAGAGCAAACTCCATATTCTCAAACGAAGTTTTTGCAGTAATATATAGTTAAATATCTATATTAGAAAAGACAGAAGTTCAAAGTATATCACCAACCGAAACATCCAAACAAACAAAAGTACGAAATGAAATCACAGTATTTTCAACATTTCTACATATAATTCGCAAAAATTTCACTCAGGAAGATGTTTCACAAAACACTAAACATGATTTACAAAAGATTTTAGCATGGTTTATAATAGATTATTTCACCCACAATTTTGATTTAATTTCATAAGCAAGAAAAAATTTCAGACCTCAAAATACCAATGACGACACTTTTCTTTCAGAACAATCAGATTACGTTTGGGACCCTGACTGGTCCCATCATGCATTTCTAATATCCCACAAGCTATCTCAAGTCAAAAAATAAGTACATTATCTTTTCACAGAGATTATGTAAAAGTAGTACCATTAACCATTGATGCAACACCATTAAATTATAATACATTTTTACCTGATACACGAAATAACAGTTTACATTCGACGGTCATACATAATGAAAACGTCATTGGAACAAAAAATCGTACACAACAAGATATTCAAACACCATCACACTTCATAAATGAAGAAATCATCCAAACAACAGCAACAACTACACAACAGAGTATTTCACCAATACATCCGAATCTGACAACACCAAGAAATACAATTACATCACTAACACAGGTAACCTTACACTCAACCGTAAGACCTTCGGTTGCTCCAAAATGTTCACAAATGGACTATCAAACGTATAGACCAATGACAATACCGTCAAAAACACGAAAAATGTTTACAAGAAACACCTTTGCAGAACACAATTATAATTATGCTCACAAACCAAGAACAAACCAACCTCCCCGAAAAAATACACAACATTTAAACCACGTATGTTCCCATTATTGTTATCTCCCAAAAACATTGACCAATTCAGTAATATTTCCAGATAATCCACAACCTACACAGGATTATAGTGAAAAGTACCCATTCTTTCAACAAAATAAAAATAAACAACATACAACATATAATACAAACTATTTATCATCTGATGAAGATGATTATCACCAACCAGATATTTTTGCACCATATACTAAGGAATATCGCACACAGAGACCGCGACAATCTCAACCATCTCAAAATATGAAAATTTAACCACAAAACCTAACAGATATAAAAAATCCACAACATATGCATACACAAAACCCATTTAACACACAATCTTTTCAACCAATACAACCACAAAATCCAATGTTAATGCATTCTTATCAACTAACATAAATGCAAAAAGAAATACCGCTTCCCTATTACCTTCAGCAACATGAAATCACAAAGAATCACATTTCAAATTTTTCACAAATGCCAAATGCCGCAGAATCACTACAGATGACTATGAATCCATACCTCATGGGTGGATCATCAATAACATCGAATAAACCATTAATGGTTTTCACAGGAACAGACCCTGAATATTCTGAAGGTTATCTAAATGCAGTAACAGCAAATTTAATTTTAAATATAGGACCCGAACCAATTAATACGCCACTACATCAAAACTGGTATAGACGCACAGCATTAATACAAACAACCCTAGATGGCGCAGCTCAAAAATGGTTTTCAGTATTACCCATAGAAATAAAATCAGACTGGAAAAGATTCACACAAGAATTTTCAAAAATGTTTGATTCTGAAAGAAACAAACAACATCAAAGAGTTTTATGTAACGAAATCCGCAGATTACCAAATGAAACAATTAAGCAATTAGCAGTACGAATCGAAACACTAGTTAGAAAAGCATATTCACTTAATACACATGATTAAAAAAACACAAAAATGACAGAAAATTTAATGATGACCTTAACACCTCAATTAAGAAAAATAGCTATAAAAAAGAGAGCATCTCAACCTTCCTCAATTCGAGAACCAGATTTAGATTTTCGAAAATTAGTAGATAAACTTGAAAAAGCAGAAATCACAATAAAACTCGAAGAAACAGAAAATCTAAAACTACAAAATGGTAATCGAATTGAAACAAATACGACACATATAAATAAAATACAAGAATCAGACACAGACCTGATTGAAAAAATCACTGAAATACTAAAACTCTACGAAAAACATCCAAACTTTAAAGGCAAACCATTCTCCAAAAAATGGTGTAAAAATTACCGACGATACGGACACCGTTTTTCCGAATGTAGACAAAAACAACAAGACAATCAGAATAAACCTCAAAACCACAAAGAACCAAATAAATTGTTCTATCAATAGATGAAAAAAGACCAAAATCTACCAAACAAAAATACATATAGTAATAACAGCTCAGGAAAACTACTTCCGAGCAACTCAAATTACACAAGGAATCAATCACCATATAACTCAAGTTATAGAGGTAGATCACCCGAACGAGGAAATACACGAAATTTCTCACAAAATAGATATAATCGATCGATTAGCCAAAATAACCAAAGTAACTATTCACGATCAAATTCCAATACAACAGAATTTATTTTTGGATCCAGATCCCAATCAAACCCAAGGAATAGACGCTATTCCAATAATCAATCACGAAACTCATCATACAACAGAAATAGAAACTATTCACATTATAGAAATAGAAGTTATTCAAACAATCGAAATTAGAATTACACAAACAATCGATCAAGGAATAATTCATATAATAGATCAAACTATCACAGATCAAACAATAATTATCAAAACAAATCACAAAATAATTCACAAAATTGAAACTCAAGTTACAATAATCGATACAGAAATGATTCCCGGTCACCACACAATAATAATATTCGTTATCTTGATTCTAAACATCGATACAGAAGTAGCACACCAAAACATCAACGACACATTAATCAAGTGCAGACAAATGAAGAAACAACTTCAGACCCCCCAGGTATTGATGACACAGGAAATAACGAACTACAACAAAATCATATAAATTGTGAATCGTCAGATACAGAAAGTGATACAGATAATACCATCTCTGTAAATATGATAAAAGTCGAGAACGACTATGAACCTATCATATAAGAACAACCTTTTACTTCACATATATATGAAAATCAATTGGAACTCCTTCACAATTACTATAATGGACCCATTGATACTACACAAACTACACAAGAAGTAAACGGAATTAACACGGTAATTAAACCCGATAAAAAGACGAAACACAATGCTCAAACACAAAACATGTTTATCAAAATATACAAAAAGAACAACCACGAGAAAAAATTTGGACAATTCCATTTCTCTTAGAAAGCCCGAGAAACAAAGAATTTCAACCACCAGATCTTGAAATTGATTTTTTAATTGACTAAAATAAAATTAATATTTTTTAAAATATAATTAATATTCCCACATGGAATGAAATCAAAACATTACATCCAAAATTAACACCTCTTGAAACCTCTAGTAAATTAGCAACAGCACAAGGATCAACATTAGTAAATTAAGGAAAAATCCAATTATTTCTTCTCCCCACGAGAACAATGGAACAAAACAAAATTTTAAACAAACCGTTTAAACAAATATTTCATATTACTGATATTAAACACAATATCATTGGCATACCATTTATATCTAAATATATAGCAACAAATCAACATCTTAAATAGCAAAATACATATCAAAGATAAGTACACAAAAACAAAAAATACAGCCCTAACATTCTTCCAAAGATTAAACAAACAACCACCATTCTTCTCAAACTTTTACTCCATTTACAATTAACAACGGAAACACCTGAAACCACTATCAGGAAATATATATAATTTTTCAATAAGAGAAGTTCACCAACATTATAAAAGTCAAAATAAACAACAACTTTTTACGTCAGACTTCGAATTTAAACCTATCCACAAATTTTTCAAAATTACGATTTCATCCATAAAGTATTCGAAAAACACGAATTCCGACATCATTTCATTACAAGTGTATAACAATACACCATATCAAGTAACATTACCCTTAGGACTTTAGGATATTGTGAAACAAATGCTACAATTTCACCTATAAATGAAGTAGCCTACCGCCTTAATAATTTACTCCAAATATTAGATATTTGCCAATCCACATTTTTTGACGAAGAATTATCCATAAAAATTATAATAAGTAATGAAAAAAGAAACACAGATTACTTCACAAAAACACCATATTTTAAACCAACATTCAGTATAAAAAATTACACAAAAAAAACAACAAAAACTTTTAACAATGTTTAATTTTGAGCCTTCACAAATTACACAAATCGAATTTGATAAATTAGCAAAACAACTGTTAAAATATTCAACAATCTACGCAACATCAAAATTTGACGTTGGAAAAATTAGTTCATCACTACACCTCCCGTTAAAACCCGACGCAGTTTTCAAGAAACAAAGTGCTAGTAAAGTACCAATTCATTTACACGACAAAGTAAATAGATTACTTGATATTTTAGAACAATACGAAATTATCTCACCAGTAAATAAGGAAGAACAACCGAATGGTAACACTTTTATCGACCCTGTTATCATTCTAGCAAAAAGTGAATCACTAAAAATAGTTTTAAACGCTAGATACCTCAATTCACTAATTGACGAATCAAAATGCAATTGGCCTATTGAATCCATACAAGTTATCTTAACAAAGATAAATGGTAAATATTTAACAACCGCAGATATGAATAGTGCTTATAATCGAATGCCACTAGATGAACAATCACGACGTTTTACACAATTTGTTATTAGAAATCAACAATATGATTTCACTCGCTTACTCTATGGAATATCAATAGGACCAGCAGCTTTTTCAGCTTTTATGAGTAGAATTTTTAGACCACTAATACTCAAGAAAAAAGCAATCACATACTTAGATGATGTTTTTATGCAATCACAAACAGAAGAAGAAACGTTTACAGTTTTAGAACAGTATCATAAAATACTTCAGAACGAAAATCTGAAGGCAGCTCCCGATAAACCACACTTCTTTCTAACACGCGTTAAGTTTTTAGGATATGATATAGAACGAGAAACTATCACTTCATTAAAATCACGCATTGATGCTATTCAAAAACTTCAGCCACCAACAAATAAAAAGAAAATCCAAGAGTTCCTTGGAATGTTAAATTTCTTAAGTAAATATGTTTAAAAAATGCAATTATTCTTAAGACCCTTCTATAATATCCTCAGACAACAAAATAATTTTGAATGGGCCACTGAACACCAAACACGACTTGAAGAAATTAAAAAACTTTTAACTGAACAAATTTCCAACACAATTCCAGATCCAAATCAACCATTTTATGCAATGTGCGATGCTTCAAATTTTGGCATCGGCGCAGCATTGCTACAATCACATAGTGGAACAAATAAAATGAATCTTATATCAGCAAATTCACGATTATTCACTCAGGCAGAGCTACGACTCTCAACTCTAATGAGAGAACTTACAGCTATAATTTATACACTTACAGAATATGATTGTCTGATACTTGGATCAAAACATCCAACAGTTCTATTCACAGATCACAAACCAATTATTTTTCTCTTTAAACAAAAGTCAAATCCAAATTATAGAGTTTATAGATTTCAACTAATTCTAATGAAATTTCCAAACTTACATATAGTTTGGACAGCAGGAAAAAACCTTGCGTTACCGGATACATTAGGTCAAAATACGCCACCTGAATTACTCACAAGAAAAACTACAGTTGAAATACCACAAAATAATAAATTTTATCTTGTAAAAGATGAAATATCACCCCGACTAGAATGCAAATATGCAGTAAAAACTAATATTGATCAATCACAGATCAATAATCTGCAACATTTTCCACTCTACTTAGATTGCCAGAATAATCACTACGAAATTGATTTACTAGGCACATCACTTTTTAAACCAACTCCATACTCACAATGAATAAAAAACAAGACTCAACAAAAAAGAATAAAACAACAATCGCATAAAAAAGACCTTTTTCCATTAATCGAAAAAAAAAATTTAACCGTTAAAACAAACTTATCAGGACCGCAAACAAATGATTCAAAATACACAATAAATCAAATTTTTGACCTCCGTGACCCACTTGACACAATTCACCTATCAAAACTAGAAATTGACAATGTTTTTCACCCCCCAACAGATAAATTCACCCTTGAACTCTTAAAACAATATCAAAATCTCGACCCAGTAATTAGACAATTAAAATCATGGCACAAATACAAAACTAATCACGTAAGAGCAGATACCACAATTTTAGGAAATAAAACACTCCTCCGATATTTCCGAAAATTTAATAACACAGCAATTAATGAAAATACAGATCTTTTCGAATATAATTTAAATGATTCAAAAGTTCCCTGTCTTCCTTTAAGTATGATATTAATAGCTTTTAACATCTCACATACACAAAATACTAAAGGACACTCCGGATCAGAGAAAACATACTTTAACTTCACACAAAATTTTTATTTCCCAAATGCACCAATTTGGATAAAAGTATTACGCAATGATTGTATAATATGTCAGTTAAACAAACCTTATCCAAATCAAAAACAAATAGCACAAAAACAAGATTTTAAAGGAAAAATTTTATATTTCAAACATCGTATTTCATTCGATACAAAAGGACCAATTTCACCATCATCTGAAGGAAACTCCTACATTATGGTAATTGTTGACGCATTTACACATTATGTAGCACTTAACCCAGTACCACATTGTAACGCTTATTACGCTTACACAACACTTTATGAACACTGGATAGCCAAGTTCGGACTACCCGAAATTTTAGTTACAGACAACGGTACAGAATTCATAAATAATGAAATCATCACACTATGTCATTTATATAACATCAAACACGAACCACGTACATCTCATGCACCTTGGACAAACGGCTTAGTCGAAGGTATGAACCGTTCACTACAAGAATATCTTAGATGTATCATCAATGGAAATGATACAAGATACACCGAATGGTCAGCAGATGTAAAACTATTTCCCTTAGCATATAATTCACAAATCACGACAACTCTAGGAATGTCACCAGACGAAATGGTTTTTAATCAAAAGCCACGTAAACCAATTATGTTTACAGCAAACTCTCATAAAAATGCACAAAGTCATTGTCAACCGAATAAAGACTCAATTTGTTATAACCTACCTTTACACACACATGATGAAGATCATTTTCATCACCCACAAATTCTTAAATTAGCCTCCGGTACACACACCGAATGGATTTTAAATAGAGATAAAAAACACAATGAAATTTACCAAAAAGTAACAAAAAAGTTGTTACAAAGGCAAAACATTAATGAACAAATAAATTCACGCTTTACACCAGCCTCCGATTTAAAAATTGGAACATTTGTTTTAATACCTAAATTTAACACTCAAAAAGGAATTTCTAAAAAACTACAATCCCTTCGTAAAGGACCATACCAAATAATTGCCAAACCCACTGACGTAACATATAAAATCTCCGACTTAGACCAAAAAGAAATTGTTCAACATCGAAACAATCTATTACCTTATTACCCAAAAGAATACGCACTACGCGAACTAACTCAATTATATTCTTTCACAGGTTTAAAATTTATTCAAAATAACCCACATACGGAAAATGAAACAAAAGAACAACATGACATTCACCTCGAAAACCAAAATAAAAAATCAACTACAATGAAAAACAATACAAAAAAGCTAGATCAAAATATTCCTCAAAAAGAAAGAAAAAATAGAAAATGACAGAAAAAATTATACCCCAAGAACAAGTCGACAAATCAGAACATAGAGAGTCATCACGACTTAGAAATCAACCACGCAAAAACTACAAGACATTCATCCCACAATCTAAAATATTAAAGAAAGTTGAATTTCAAAAACAGCTTTAATTTTACAATTAATAATCTTTGCACCTCTGAAATATTTTGAACTTTCTTTTTTCAAAATAACATGCTGACAAACACGCAGCGATTCTAGTTCAAAATTAGCCAATAGGATTCATTCAATCCGTCACCTTCTATAACTCTAACACAAACCAATTAGACGAAAGATATTAAACTCCAGGCATATCTATAACTATAACTTTACGACCTCCAGGTCAAAAATAGGCAAACCATTCCAACTTGACAACCAAAATAAATATCACCATAATATCATAACCCTCCCTTATCTAATAACCCAAAGATCAACAATATTTCCCCAACTCAGACCTCAAATACATTAAAGGACACTCTGGATCAGAGAAAACATATTCAAATTTCATACAAAATTGTTATTTCTCAAATGCACCAATTTGGATAAAAGTACTATGCAATGATTGTATAGTATGTCAGCTAAATAAAACTTATCCAAATCAAAACAAATAGCACAAAAACAAGATTTTAAAGGACAAAGTTTATACTTTAACCATCGTATTTCAATTGATACAAAAGGACCAATTTCACCATCATCTGAAGGAAACTCCTACATTATGGTAATTGTTGACGCATTTACACATTATGTAGCACTTAACCCAGTACCACATTGTAACGCTTATTACGCTTACACAACACTTTATGAACACTGGATAGCCAAGTTCGGACTACCCGAAATTTTAGTTACAGACAACGGTACAGAATTCATAAATAATGAAATCATCACACTATGCCACTTATATAACATCAAACATAAACCACGTACATCCCATGCACCTTGGACAAACGGTTTAGTCGAAGGTATGAACCGTTCACTACAAGAATATCTCCGATGTATCATAAATGGAAATGATACAAAATACACAGAATGGTCAGCAGATGTAAAATTATTTCCCTTAGCATACAATTCACAAATCACGACAACTTTAGGAAGGTCACCATACAAAATGGTTTTTGATCAAAAGCCACGTGAACCAATTATGTTTACAGCAAACTCCCATAAAAATGCACAAGGTTATTGCCAACCAAATAAAGACTCAATTTGTTATAACCTACCTTTACACACACATGATGAAGATCATTTTCATCACCCACAATTTCTTAAATTAGCCTCCGGCACACACACACCAAATGGATTTTAAATAGAGATAGAAAAACACAATGAAATTTACCAAAAAGTAACAAAGAAATTGTTACAAAGGCAAAACATTAACGACCAAATTAATTCACGCTTCACACCAGCCACAGATTTAAAAATTGGAACATTTGTCTTAATACCTAATTTTTATACACAAAAGGGAATCTCTAAAAAATTACAACCCCTTCGAAAAGGACCATACCAAATAATTGCCAAACCCACTGACGTAACGTATAAACTCACAGATTCAAATAAAAAGGAAATTGTTCAACATCGTAACAATCTATTGCCCTTACTAACCAAAAGAATACGCACTACGCGAATTAACTCAATTATTTTCTTTCACAGGTTTAAAAGTTATTCAAAATCATCCACATACAGAAAAAGAAATAGATGAACAAGACAACGTTCATCTTGAAGATCAAAATCAAAAACAAACCAAACTTAAAAACAATCAAAAAATATCAGACCCAAAAATATCTCATAGAGAAAGAAAAAACAGGAAAATGATAGAAAAAAATTTACCACAAGAACGAATAGAAAAATCAGAACATAGAGAATTATCACGACTTAGAAATCAACCACGTAAAAACCACAAAACATTCATTCCACAATCTAAAATACTAAAGAAAGTTGAATTTCAAAAACAACTTTGATTTTAATAAATAATTTTTGCATCTCTGGATCATTTTGAACTTTCATTTTTCAAAATAACATGCTGACAAACACGCAACAATTCTAGTTCAGATTCAGCCAATAGGATTCACTTACATCCGTCACCTTCTATATCTATAACACCAACAAATTAGCCGAAAGATATTAAACTCCAGGAATATCTATAATTATCACTTTACAACCTCCAGGTCAAAAATAAGCAACCCGCTAAAACTTGACAACTAAAATAAATACCAGCATAATATTACAACCCTCCCCTATCTAATAACGCAAAGATCAACAATATTTTCCCAACTCAGACCTCAAAAACCATCCAACCAAAAATGACAAATTAGCTTAAAGTAAAAAAGAACCATATTCATTTGGCCTAAAGTACAAATATCTCAAAAATACCCCAGATCACCCGACAAATAAAAAGAAAGCAAAGAAGACCTCCCAAAATCCATAAAATTAGCCCACAACAACTTTTCACAAAACTCAACCCACTTGTCAAAAAATCAATAAATAACTCGACCACACTTGAATCTCGCCTCAAACAACAAAAAATGTTCAACAAAGAAATCATTTCTTAAATGCTCTTCTCTCGATCAGTCAATATCTTTAAAAATACATTTTTAAATCTTCTAATAAATATTTTCATAGTATTGAAACTTTTGTTCGTATTTCTATTTGATACCTTTGAAGCTTTTATAATCATTTTAATAATTTTTTGGAAAATTTTTTTAATTTTCTACTCTCTATTTAAAATATATCTCCAACTTTCCCAAATCATTGATCATATTCACAGGTACAATAATCCGAAGTCTATTTAAATGATACAAACAATTTTTAGTAGAACAGATATTTTTTTTACTATTTGTAATTTTCATCATATTTCTATCATCCCTAATATTGACAATGTGCAAATGTGTAAAAAAGACAATAGTCACATTCGCCTTAGCAACAATCCTTTAAATTCTTTTCATTGAAGAATACTACAATAAACATAAAAACCCACTAGAAAAAATCAATTGAACACTTTCAAAAATTGCTAACCATTAATCACAAAATCAGTCTTCACCGACATCATCCCAAGAAAACCCAACAATACCTACAACTACCCAAAACCTCCAAACATCCACACGAATTTCTTTCCAAGATAATCCATACACTTTTGAAGAACGACACGCTCGCTCATCCGAACCATTAGAACCAGTTCAGCGACAGGCACCTCTAAGTGAACCATTACATAACTTGTATCCCACATTACCACAAGAATTAAGTAGAATAAGAATCATTAGTCAAAACCAAAATACAGTTGAAATAAATAGACAAATAATACATCCACGACAAAACAGAAGTTCTCAAACCCCTAGAGTTCATTTTGATATACCCCAATCACCAACACCGACAACTCCAGAAATTTCAAGTAGTACATTGCGAGAAACTCCCACACTACTTTCACAACCGAGCACCTCAAATATACCCTCAGATTACTTAGGTTCAACACCAACATCTGAACAAATACGTGAAAATCCATTTAACCCCCCCTCCCCCCCCCCCCCCCCAATCCCACAGCACGACTACCATATTGGGCAACTCACTCATATACACAAGGTGAACCAAACTTAGTAAACGATCCAATAGATATTTCTGCGGATACAACACTATCATCACTACCAGAAACATTATCACTACCGTCAACACCATCATTAAGTCAAATTTCACGCTTTTCCCTTTAAATTTCCCAAATAATCTCGACGCAAGATATCGAGAACAATCATCAACAAATATCCCTTTACGACTAGACTGGAATACAATCATAGCACCCCCACCATTATTTGGACAAAATCAAGATAGTAACCGACTCCACAGTTGGGCACTCAACAGACTACAATATAGACAAGATATCCAAGAAGATATTCGTGAACACAAAATTCAAATACTTCAACAAAATGGTCTCCAAAGGAAATTCGAAATCACGATCAAACTTAATAAAATTGTTCAACATCCCTACCAATTAAATCCACAAAACATAACAGCTCAATCGCTACCACCACCATTTATAACAATTGAAGTAGTATATAAATACGATAGATATACCAAAAACACAATTGGTTACATCACATTTTATAAACCATACTCAGGATTATCATACACATGTATATTCTTAAAATATTAACATTTCAACACATCTTTTTTCTAGTATTTTCCGACCAAAACACAAATCCTTCTCCTCGCACAGGACCCCAGGATTTATTAGTAACACACTACGACTGTGAAGAAAACGAACAAAAAACACTACACAAGTATGCAATAAATCAAGTATCACAATGCGAAACAGAACCGCAAGCTATAGAAACTACAAATGTAATAGCAACATTGTATTCAAAAGCCCGAGCAACAACAATCACAGGATATACATTTACAGCAACATTTTCCGAAAAGAAAGTACACTGTTCACAAGATTCCAATGGAAATAAGAACTGACTTGATCACGAATCATTTTATCAAAGTAATATAGAACGAATTTTACATCTAAATGCCGATGATTGTAAAAACGAACTACTCAGACTAAACATCACAAGAAATAGAAACACAGACAGGAAAATAGTAAACTTCCAAGTTTTTGCCGATTCTGTACACCAATCACAACTTGAAAGATATCAAGGACATATAAAACCAGACGAAAAATATCCATACAACGGCGCACACGCAAGATTAACTTATGACAAACACGATAAACACTGGATACCACACATTGGAATAAATGACCCCTCAAACTGCAGAGCAGACACAAAAAATAAAGGATATCAAGAAATAATGTTTTTCGATTGGAAAATACAACTCGAAAAAGTACAACTCACACGAGATTTATCAGATAACACAATAATCTATCAAGAAATTAGATTACCTTGCAAAAATGATCAAGGTTATTGTGACCATACAACACGGACACAAGCAACAATTGTTTGGTTTCCCGAAGATACAAGCACAACATTTCAAGTAGCAAAAATACACGCTCGAATGATAAAATTTCATGAAAAATATTTTTTAGAATCAATTCCATACGAACAAGTAAATCCATTCCGAAAACAAAGTAATGTTCTTAGAAATATTCATGATAAAGAAAATAAATTAACACGTTTCCAAATCAATCAAGAAACAGAAATTGCATGCAAATACAGAAATCCACTTTATAAAACACAATATTCTGAAATACTTGTCGAATACGAAAAAGGTTTCGACATGACCACTGGAAAAATAAAATTTAACCCCTATGCCACAAGTCACCCTCTAAATGAAGGAGCATCATACATAACAGTTAACTTTCAAAAAAGCACAGGTCAATCTGGTGGAAAGCTAAAGCCACATGACAGTAGAAGCACACGTTTACAAGAACTATCACTGATGAATAACACCTATTTCGGTAATATTCATTACGATATTTACTTAGAAATGAAGTTAGACTACACAATCAGTCGAATTTTTCAAGAAATGTCACTCCACGAATTAGAAACACTTATGCGCACTGGAAAGGACACAAATCCTACAATCACTCGCACTAGCAGTACTAAAAATACCCTACGCAGGATACTTATTGTCAGGAAATAGATCAAATTTTCTAGACTACGAAGGAAATATTTTATGGTTTTATACATGTACCAAAAAAGTATCACCACTATATGTTTTTGAAGACAAACGTTGTTATAAAAGAATCCCTATATTCAATAAAAGTAAAGTACATTTTGTCGACACACTTTCAAGACGAACATATTTTTGGGATACCGCAGTCCCTGGTGGATCAGAAAATAGCCACAAGGTAATACAATTGAATCTTGATAAAGATAAATACTATCTCCTCACACCATACCCTACGTTAATGCAATCACTTAAAAAAATTTCACCCTAAAGTATCAGAGCTATTGCTTGTAATCCAAATATTGATATACAATCAATTGGAAAATATTATAAATCAGACATCCAACATCACATTAGAACACAACAATTTCAGGAATTATTAACACAAATGGACACAAAACAAAGACAGTCAATTGACCAGAATTTAAGAAAACTTGCCGAAACCGCAGATATTTATACACAAGCTTATAGGGGGTGTTTTAAAGACATTAAAGATTACATATATTTAAACGGTGACAAATACAGACCACAAGATATTTCACCTATAAATATTTTCAGTTTTGTCACCCTAAAGAACGAAATTCTAGAAATTACATCTTAGAAAAATTAACTATCTTATACGCAATGTTTAACTTTATAGGATTTCTTTTTTCACTCTTAGCTATACACACACAAGTACACAGACAAGCAAGTGTAGCACGTATACTGTTTGCAGGATTTTTTGGAAAATTTCATCATCAATAAACAAAATACTTCTAGATGCACAAATAAAAAAATATAACACAAAAATATCCACAAGACAAAACACTTACGACGAAGAACACAATAATATAGAGATAACACCTACCGCACCACAGTTGCCACCCCTACCAAAAAACGATTCATTATCATTAGTTCCCCGTAATTTCCGAAACCTAGCAATCACAAATAATCCAAATTCTAGACCAAATATAGCACAAAGCCCCATCCAACATATAAAGTTACATCATTCACAAAATGATAATACATACGAAAAAATTATAGAACAACCCCACACCAAGACTTTCAGTCTCAAAATAATCATTTTTTTTAGCCCACGATGAGCCGACAACTTGGATCCCTCCATGGCTCAAATTCCCACCCAGCCAACCTCCAAACTCAAATAGCAATAATCCCACTTTTTGCTTTCCCACCAGCTGATTTTCTGATTATTAATATATCATCAAGCACGAATATGATACTAACTCAGATATTTCAGTTTTATACCCCATCTCACAATTTAATAACCCTAATGTAGAAACCCCCGACGAATTTGCAGACTCCGAACCATCTCCATCAACGTATACTCAGACCAACTCCTCAGTTTTTTCAAAACCCCCTCTTCAACCAATTCCATCAAATCATTCACTCCCATCCGTTTCCACTCCTTCTTATGCTTCGCAAGTGACCCCAACCTATTCTCCACTTCATTCCGACATATCATATAATAATTCCCCAGATACCCCCCAAATTTCCCAGAAACTTGACAATTTTATTATTCTACAACAACAGTTAATACACCCTAACACCCTCACAATACATCAACTATCATCCACAATAGAATCCTCAAACCCACCTACTCCTACACCCTCCTCAGCTTCCTCCAATCATCCATATCCACCGAAACACCTAGTAGCACTCACCGAGCTTATCGCACTTTTAAATGAAAATTCGCAAATCACACATTCCCAACCAAACCCGGAACAGCCTGTGAATATATTAATCACGCACACCCACAACATACAAACACGAAAAATTTTCCTGCAATCATCTTACCCTCATTTCCACAATATACATTAAACACACCTAACGATACTAATGACACACGAAATTTTGTAGATGAACATGTTTTAATGCCAACACTTCATTGGACAGCTTATCATCAATTTACTAACCCCCTTTGCCTACCACTAACTAATACTCATGACAGCATAGAAAAGAACAAAGAGATGTTATATAGACTCACTTCAACACTAACACCTCGACAATTTACTTACGTAGGATATAAAAAGTTACTAAAAACATTCACAGCACCCCGAGCTAACGAATTTACAATAGAATATTACGACCATATTATCAACCGACCTAATCAAGACCAATTTTTAGATGAAGATCGCTTCGCTAACCCGCAATCACCAACACCGACAACTCCAGAAATTTCAAGTAGTACATTGCGAGAAACTCCCACACTACTTTCACAACCGAGCACCTCAAATATACCCTCAGATTACTTAGGTTCAACACCAAGATCTGAACAAATACGTGAAAATCCATTTAACCCCCCCCCCCAATCCCACATCACGACTACCATATTGGGCAACTCACTCATATACACAAGGTGAACCAAACTTAGTAAACGATCCAATAGATATTTCTACGGATACAACACTATCATCACTACCAGAAACATTATCACTACCGTGAACACCATCATTAAGTCAAATTTCACGCTTTTCCCTTTAAATTTCCCAAATAATCTCGACGCAAGATATCGAGAACAATCATCAACAAATATCCCTTTACGACTAGACTGGAATACAATCATAGCACCCCCACCATTATTTGGACAAAATCAAGATAGTAACCGACTCCACAGTTGGGCACTCAACAGACTACAATATAGACAAGATATCCACGAAGATATTCGTGAACACAAAATTCAAATACTTCAACAAACTGGTCTCCAAAGGAAATTCGAAATCACGATCAAACTTAATAAAATTGTTCAACATCCCTACCAATTAAATCCACAAAACATAACAGCTCAATTGCTACCACCACCATTTATAACAATTGAAGTAGTATATAAATACGATAGATATACCAAAAACACAATTCGTTACATCACATTTTATAAACCATACTCAGGATTATCATACACATGTATATTCTTAAGATATTAACATTTCAACACATCTTTTTTCTAGTATTTTCCGACCAAAACACAAATCCTTCTCCTCGCACAGGACCCCAGGATTTATTAGTAACACACTACGATTGTGAAGAAAACGAACAAAAAACACTACACAAGTATGCAAAAAATCAAGTATCACAATGCGAAACAGAACCACAAGCTATAGAAACTACAAATGTAATAGCAACATTGTATTCAAAAGCCCGAGCAACAACAGTCACAGGATATAAATTTACAGCAACATTTTCCGAAAAGAAAGTACACTGTTCACAAGATTCCAATGGAAATAAGAACTGACTTGATCACGAATCATTTTATCAAAGTAATATAGAACGAATTTTACATCTAAATGCCGATGATTGTAAAAACGAACTACTCAGACTAAACATCACAAGAAATAGAAACACAGACAGGAAAATAGTAAACTTCCAAGTTTTTGCCGATTCTGTACACCAATCACAACTTGAAAGATATCAAGGACATATAAAACCAGACGAAAAATATCCATACAACGGCGCACACGGAAGATTAACTTATGACAAACACGATAAACACTGGATACCACACATTGGAATAAATGACCCCTCAAACTGCAAAGCAGACACAAAAAATAAAGGATATCAAAAATAATGTTTTTCGATTGGAAAATACAACTCGAAAAAGTACAACTCACACGAGATTTATCAGATAACACAATAATCTATCAAGAAATTAGATTACCTTGCAAAAATGATCAAGGTTATTGTGACCATACAACACGGACACAAGCAACAATTGTTTGGTTTCCCGAAGATACAAGCACAACATTTCAAGTAGCAAAAATACACGCTCGAATGATAAAATTTCATGAAAAAAATTTTTTAGAATCATTCCATACGAACAAGTAAATCCATTCCGAAAACAAAGTAATGTTCTTAGAAATATTCATGATAAAGAAAATAAATTAACACGTTTTCAAATCAATCAAGAAACAGAAATTGCATGCAAATACAGAAATCCATTTTATAAAACACAATATTCTGAAATACTTGTCGAATACGAAAAAAGTTTCGACATGACCACTGGAAAATAAAATTTAACCCTTATGCCACAAGTCACCCTCTAAAT
This sequence comes from Symsagittifera roscoffensis, assembly GCF_963678635.1. Classification (NCBI taxonomy): domain Eukaryota; kingdom Metazoa; phylum Xenacoelomorpha; order Acoela; family Convolutidae; genus Symsagittifera; species Symsagittifera roscoffensis. The sequence continues at coordinate 82,173,664 of NC_087062.1, forward strand.
GAAGGAACATCATACATAACAGTTAACTTTCAAAAAAGCACAGGTCAATCTGGTGGAAAGCTAAAGCCACTTGACAGTAGAAGCACACGTTTACAAAAACTATCACTGATGAATAACACCTATTTCGGTAATATTCATTACGATATTCACTCAGAAATGAAGTTAGACTACACAATCAGTCGAATTTTTCAAGAAATGTCACTCCACAAATTAGAAACACTTCACCAATTATGCGCATTGGAAAGGACACAAATCCTACAATCACTCGCACTAGCAGTACTAAAAATACCCTACGCAGGATACTTATTGTCAGGAAATAGATCAAATTTTCTAGACTACGAAGGAAATATTTTATGGTTTTATACTTGTACCAAAAAAGTATCACCACTATATGTTTTTGAAGACAAACGTTGTTATAAAAGAATCCCTATATTCAATAAAAATAAAGTACATTTTGTCGACACACTTTCAAGGCGAACATATTTTGGGATACCGCAGTCCCTGGTGGATCAGAAAATAGCCACAAGGTAGTACAATTGAATCTTGATAAAGATAAATACTATCTCCTCACACCATACCCTACGTTAAGGCAATCACTTAAAAAATTTTCACCCGAAAGTATCAGAGCTATTGCTCGTAATCCAAATATTGATATACAATCAATTGGAATATATTATAAATCAGACATCCAACATCACATTAGAACACAACAATTTCAGGAATTATTAACACAAATGGACACAAAACAAAGACAGTCAATTGACCAGAATTTAAGAAAACTTGCCGAAACTGCAGGATTTGCAGATATTTATACACAAGATTATAGTGGGTGTTTTAAAGACATTAAAGATTACATATATTTAAACGGTGACAAATACAGACCACAAGATATTTCACCTATAAATATTTTCAGTTTTGTCACCCTAAAGAACGAAATTCTAGAAATTACATCTTAGAAAAATTAACTATCTTATACGCAATGTTTAACTTTATAGGATTTCTTTTTTCACTCTTAAAAGGAATCTATAACACATGCGCTATACACACACAAGTAAACAGACAAGCAAGTGTAGCACGTATACTGTTTGCAGGATTTTTTGGAATTTTTCATCATCAATAAACAAAATACTTTTAGATGCACAAATAAAAAAAACATAACACAAAAATATCCACAAGACAAAACACTTACGACGAAGAACACAATATTATAGAGATAACACCTACCGCACCACAGTTGCCACCCCTACCAAAAAACGATTCATTATCATTAGTTCACCGTAACTTCCGAAACCTAGCAATCACAAATAATCCAAATTCTAGACCAAATATAGCACAAAGCCCCATCCAACATATAAAGTTACATCATTCACAAAATGATAATACATACGAAAAAATTATAGAACAACCCCACACCACCACTTTCAGTCTCAAAATAATCGTTTTTTTTTTTGCCCACGATGAGCCGACAACTTGGATCCCTCTATGGCTCAAATTCCAACCCAGCCAACCTCCAAACTCAAATCCCAATAATCCCACTTTTTGCTTTCCCACCAGCCGATTTTCTGATTATTAATATATCATCAAGCACGAATTCTGATACTAACTCAGATATTTCATTTTTATACCCCATCTTACAATTTAATAACCCTAATGTAGAAACCCCCGACGAATTTGCAGACTCCGAACCATCTCCATCAAAGTATACTCAGACCAACTCCTCAGTTTTTTCAAAACCCCCTCTTCAACCAATTCCATCAAATCATTCACTCCCATCCGTTTCCACTCCTTCTTATGCTTCGCAAGTGACCTCAACCTATTCTCCACTTCATTCCGACATATCATATAAAAATTCCCCAGATACCCCCCAAATTTCCCAGAAACTTGACAATTTTATTACTCTACAACAACAGTTAATACACCCTAACACCCTCACAATACATCAACTATCATCCACAATAGAATCCTCAAACCCACCTACTCCTACACCCTCCTCAGCTTCCTCCAATCATCCATATCCACCGAAACACCTAGTAGCACTCACCGAGCTTATCGCACTTTTAAATGAAAATTCGCAAATCACACATTCCCAACCAAACCCGGAACAGCCTGTGAATATATTAATCACCCACAACATACAAACACGAAAAACTTTCTTGCAATCACCTTACCCTCATTTCCACAATATACATTAAACACACCTAACGATACTAATGACACACGAAATTTTATAGATGAACATGTTTTAATGCCAACATTTCATTGGACAGCTTATCATCAATTTACTAACCCCCTTTGCCTACCACTAACTAATACTCATGACAGCATAAAAAAGAACAAAGAGATGTTATATAGACTCACTACAACACTAACACCTCGACAATTTACTTACGTAGGATATAAAAAGTTACTAAAAACATTCACAGCACCCCGAGCTAACAAATTTACAATAGAATATTACGACCATAATATCAACCGACCTAATCAAGACCAATTTTTAGATGAAGACCGCTTCGCTAACCCGCAACTACCAGAAAACTTTTTCATAAAAACATCATACGTATTCACACTTACTATTTTTGATAGAAAGTATGATCACATCATTTCAGAATCACATATCAGAGCTTTTGCTCGTAATCCAAATATTGATATACAATCAATTGGAATATATTCTAAATCAGACATCCAACATCACATTAGAACACAACAATTTCAGGAATTATTAACACAAATGGACACAATACAAAGACAGTCAATTGACCAGAATTTAAGAAAACTTGCCGAAACCGCAGGATTTGCAGATATTTTTACACAAGATTATAGGGGGTGTTTTAAAGACATTAAAGATTACATATATTTAAACGGTGACAAATACAGGCCACAAGATATTTCACCTATAAATATTTTCAGTTTTGTCACCCTAAAGAACGAAATTCTAGAAATTACATCTTAGAAAAATTAACTATCTTATACGCAATGTTTAACTTTATAGGATTTCTTTTTTCACTCTTAAAAGGAATCTATAACACATGCGCTATACACACACAAATAAACAGACAAGTAAGTGTAGCACGTATACTGTTTGCAGGATTTTTTGGAATTTTTCATCATCAATAAACAAAATACTTCTAGATGCACAAATAAAAAAATATAACACAAAAATATCCACAAGACAAAACACTTACGACGAAGAACACAATAATATAGAGATAACACCTACCGCACCACAGTTGCCACCCCTACCAAAAAACGATTCATTATCATTAGTTCCCCGTAATTTCCGAAACCTAGCAATCACAAATAATCCAAATTCTAGACCGAATATAGCACAAAGCCCCATCCAACATATAAAGTTACATCATTCACAAAATGATAATACATACGAAAAAATTATAGAACAACCCCACACCACCACTTTTCAGTCTCAAAATAATCATTTTTTTTAGCCCACGATGAGCCGACAACTTGGATCCCTCCATGGCTCAAATTCCCACCCAGCCAACCTCCAAACTCAAATCCCAATAATCCCACTTTTTGCATTCCCACCAGCCGATTTTCTGATTATTAATATAACATAAAGCACGAATTCTGATACTAACTCAGATATTTCAGTTTTATACCCCATCTCACAATTTAATAACCCTAATGTAGAAACCCCCGACAAATTTGCAGACTCCGAACCATCTCCATCAAAGTATACTCAGACCAACTCCTCAGTTTTTTCAAAACCCCCTCTTCAACCAATTCCATCAAATCATTCACTCCCATCCGTTTCCACTCCTTCTTATGCTTCGCAAGTGACCCCAACCTATTCTCCACTTCATTCCGACATATCATATAATAATTCCCCAGATACCCCCCAAATTTCCCAGAAACTTGACAATTTTATTACTCTACAACAACAGTTAATACACCCTAACACCCTCACAATACATCAACTATCATCCACAATAGAATCCTCAAACCCACCTACTCCTACACCCTCCTCAGCTTCCTCCAATCATCCATATCCACCGAAACACCTAGTAGCACTCACCGAGCTTATCGCACTTTTAAAGGAAAATTCGCAAATCACACATTCCCAACCAAACCCGGAACAGCCTGTGAATATATTAATCACCCACAACATACAAACACGAAAAACACAACATTCGAACCTGCAATCACCTTACCCTCATTTCCACAATATACATTAAACACACCTAACGATACTAATGACACACTAAATTTTGTAGATGAACATGTTTTAATGCCAACACTTCATTGGACAGCTTATCATCAATTTACTAACCCCCTTTGCCTACCACTAACTAATACTCATGACAGCATAGAAAAGAACAAAGAGATGTTATATAGACTCACTACAACACTAACACCTCGACAATTTACTTACGTAGGATATAAAAAGTTACTAAAAACATTCACAGCACCCCGAGCTAACGAATTTACAATAGAATATTACGACCATAATATCAACCGACCTAATCAAGACCAATTTTTAGATGAAGACCGCTTCGCTAACCCGCAACTAACAGAAAACTTTTTCATAAAAACATCATACGTATTCACACTTAATATTTTTGATAGAAAGTATGATCACATCATTTCAGAATCACTAGCTGATATTCCAGCATACGAAAGTTTCCATGACAAATTTCAGTTATTTTCACTAAACTTTCACTTTCTTTCACCACATGAACGCGATTTGCACTGTTTCCACGATATTATGTTACGCACTAAGCAAACCCACACATATACATACTATCGTTTTATACAAAATCTTTTTGATTTGCATACCCCATCAAGACAACCTCACCATCGTTTTCAGTTTCTCAACTCAAAGTACACGTCACCATTTTTTCTTAATTTTACATATTGCATCAAAGATACTAACCTCCACGGCATCCTCCGCAACTATGACCCAGTTACCCAAATGTATATATTTTGTCCCATCACGAAGACCTTCAATGCAGAAGAATCCAGACCCTTCCTTATCCCGCATGAATTTATCCAGCCTATTGAAATATCAATATTAGAATTCATTCACAATACCAAATATAATCATAAAATATATAACCTCATTCAAAACACACCTTACGAGTTTGCAGTAGGCACCGAAGAATTAAAAACCATTAAAGCACTTCAATTGCTTTGGCCACTGCTGCAAACTAAGAACATCATACGCATACTAGCCAAATTACTAACAACATCAGATTTGATACACGACATCTTCCCCCACGGCTTTTCCGCAGAAGATTAACAGGTAAGTATAATTTAAAATACTCTTCACTAATAAATTTGAATTATTACTAACCATTTTCTATCAATGTTTGATTTTAATTTCTAGTCTTCACATCACGATCATCTACAAAAAGAAGAAAAATAAAAATACAAATTTGTTAAATTTTCTTAAAATTCGTTAATTTCTTGCACTAAATAGTGTAATAAAATGTAGTAATTTTATCTATAAAATATTTCCCCATGAAGCAGTAAACTTAATTACGATGAAAATTTATAAATTCAAGTATAAAGTAATACTCAAATTCTATGCAATAAATTACGAAAATGAGAAGAGAATACTAACCTTTTCAAATAGTTTCATTCACTCGCACATGAATTCTATCCAAACTCGCACAGCTCGCCCACGAAGAATTGTTTAAATAATGATTTTAAGTTTCAAGCTTTCACACTTAACAACTCTAACACACGATAACAAATTTCAAATTTTCCTTTAACCCGGTGGGAAAGGAATTATATACTAAACCAAACTAACCAACGCAGCTTACTAAACACCACATATCATAAAATAACAGCATGACTAAGAAAAGAAAACCAACGGTACCCAAACCGGATTAACCCAGTTTAAAACTGGATAATTTATTCTTTTGAAGACTATTATAAAGTCTAAGAAAGAAATAATAAAACACAAAAAAGTCGCAAGACAAACCTATACCAAAAACAATTTGATTTTTGAAAAAAGGACACAACCAAAGTAACAGAAGAAAGACCAACATAAACCCAACTTAAAACGTTATCACAAAACAGGACCTCTTAAAGAAACAGCATGAAATCATACTCACACTCCTGGCCTAACCCACCAGAGAGGACGTCCTGAGCATGCTCTATAGCCGGCCTAACCCACCGCGCTACATCCACGCTTTGTGACCACACTTCAATTTTTAATAAGAGGTACTCAAGGGTGAGTACCTCTTCAAAATAACCGAACTAAAACAAAATGCTCTTGTGAAAACGACTAACTAAAATCATGATTAAGAAATTGAATTAACATAATTTTATAAAATGTAAATCATACTTTGCAGTATATAGATCATACACAACAACAAAGACGAACATTCAAAGACCAGACGATCCCATCACACTCGAACAAAAGAATGGCTAAACACACTCGACACGCCCTCCACAATCACGACTCAAAGGATTTAGAGTACGACTTGACTTCGCAGAAAAGGACTTCATTGAACTAGACCAATGACCACCTCGATGTACAAGTATACGTACAGATCCGAGTTACAAGGCATCCCTTCCACACACGATCTTCACGCCGTTCCCAGACGAGGTTGCACACAAAACAAGTTCTCTACATAATACAGAAAAACCTGTCATAGCAAACCATTTTGAAATTGGATTGATTTCATTGGGGATCACAGTCGTTGTCGAAAGACGACGTAATAATTTCCTGTCCATAATTCCAGCGTCCCGGAACTTCCTTATCCAAGAGGAACCGGACAAGAAAATGATGTTAGCCAAATACCAACGTTCATCATCCATCCTTCAAATTGCAGAAAGATAATTCTAAAAAACTCTGTAAAACCCGGATGGGTGGAGCCTGATCTGAACTACAATTTATAATTGGATAAATTGGATATTTTACCACTGTAAAATATTTAATATTAACCAATCATATTCCATCTAACTAACAACCCGCTTCCCACTTATATGTAAGTGCTGAAATTGGTTGTAATTTCAGCACCAGAGAGAGTTGAATTTAACTTAGAAATTAGTTGCCTCTCCAAGAGAACTTCAGCAGTTGCAATAAGCCAGTATAATCTAGATTTATTGAGCCTAGCAGAGACTAGTTAAACACCCTGAGACTAGTAGATATAAGAGTAAGGTTAGGATCGGTATTAGACTAAGAAGTTGCACGAATCTATCCGGCCGAAAAAAAGATAGCGTGACGAGCAGACGGTGTACCCTATCCGAAATTACTCTATGAGTTAACCACATCGGTCCTAACTCAAAAATCTATTATAACAGACTACAATAATAAGTTATAATCTCTATAATCGACTTCTAAACCTAATCAAATTTTTATTGTCCATTTAATCATCCTTAACATTTTTTTAAACATGTTTACCACTCCCCGATGAACGTTTCAGCAGGGCGGGTTGACCGTGGGTATAAACGATGGAGTAGTGTAGACTGGGGGGACGACAAGGGACGACAGAGGAAAGTAAACTTGATTAAAGAGAGAAAATAAAAATCATCAAAAAACAATAAACTAAAAAGATATAAGAACAAGACTGCTCGTATCAGGGCGAAGCCCTGAATGTTCCAACTGTCTTTTAAGGTTTATGGATCAGTAATAAAATTAAAAAATTTAATGAAATTTAAAAATGAAAAAAAATTTCTAAAATTTTTTATGAAAACCATCCCCCCACATGCCATATACAGTACAAAAGAAACTAATTTGCTCCTTGTAACAAACCAATTCTAACACATTGGCTTCTTTCAACCAATTTGGAGCGGTTTCTAAGACGGATTAACTCTCCGTTTACGCGTTAATAGCGCGAAATATATCGCGCGTTAATTGTCCCAAATTGGCCAAGATGGAATCTTTAAACCCCGGTAACTTTACAAAAATTGATGACAGGTGAAATATCTTTTCAAATTTGAGCTCATGACAACAATACTTTTTGAAGGATATAAGAAAATTCCGTCAAAAATGGCTAGTTAAAAAGTCGAAATTTGTCTGAAGAAAAAAAACCCAACCCGAGCACAAATATTCCGTTACTTTCGAATCGAAAGTCGGAACAAGTTTTGATACAAACTATTGAAATAACGTAAATTTTTTTAAGCCAGATTAAATCTTTTTTTTCTGATGTAACGTGCATTCAGCTAAAGGCAAACTTTTGAATGTAGTAAGCTGTGTTTGAAATACTAACCCCAATTTAAACGTAATGATTTTTATATCGTTCGTTTAGTCCCCTCAACCACTCATTTTCTCCAAACAGTTTCATCCAGTCCCCCAATTTATTCTTACCCCTTGTTTACTGCCCCCTCCCAGAGTTATTCACATTTGCTTACCTTCCCCACATAGTAACCCGCTCCCCCACTGCTCAGCAGCCTAACAGTTGGTGCATACACAAAAGAGTGTGTACCAAAAGAGTGAGTTAGGACCGATGTGGTTAACTCATAGAGTAATTTCGGATAGGGTACACCGTCTGCTCGTCACGCTATCTTATTTTCGGCCGGATAGATTCGTGCAACTTCTTAGTCTAATACCGATCCTAATCTTACTCTTATACTATCTAGTCTCAGGTTGTTTAACTAGTCTCTGCTAGGCTCAATAGATCTAGGGTATACTGGTTTATTGCGGCAGCTGAAGTTCTCTTGGAGAGGCAACTAATTTCTAAGTTAAATTCAAATCTCTCTGGTGCTGAAATTACAAGTAATTTCAGCACTTACAAAAAAGTGGGTTGTTAGTTAGATGGATCATGATTGGTTAATATTAAATACTTTACAGTGGTAAAATATCTAATTTATCCAATCATAAAATGTAGTTTAGATCAGGTTCCACCCATCCGGGTTTTACAGAGTTTTTTAGAATTATCTCTGCAATTCAAAGGATGGATGATGGACGTTGGTATTTGGCGAACATCATATTCTTATCCGGTTTCTCTCGAAGTTCCAGGACGCTGGAATGATGGATATCAATCGTTGTGTCTTCATGTGACAACGACTGTGTTTCCCAACGAAATCAATCTGATTTCAGAATGGTTTGCTATGACGGGTTTTTTCTGTTTTATGTAGAGAACTTCTTTTGTGTTCGACCTCGTCTGGGAATGGCGTGGAGATTGTGCGTGGAGGGGATGCCTTGTTACTCGGATCTGCACGTATACTTGAACATCGAGGTGGTCATTGGTCTAGTTCAATGAAGTCCTTTTCTGCGAAGTCAAGTCGTACTCTAAATCCTTTGAGTTGTGATTGTGGACGGCATATTGGTTGTGGTTGGCCATTCTTTTTCGAGTGTAGTGGGGTCATTTTGTCTTTGGATGTTCGTCTTTGTTGTTGTATGCTGATCTATATACTGCAAGGTATAATTTACATTTTATAAAATTTTTATTAGTTCAGTGTTTTAATTATGATTTTGTTTAGTTTTTTTCACAAAAGCATTTTGTTTTAGTTCAGTTATTTTGAAGAGTTACTCAACCTTGAGTACCTCTTATTAAAAATAGAAGTTTGGTCACAAAGCGTGGATGTAGCGCGGTGGGTTAGGCCGGCTATAGAGCATGCTCAGGACGTCCTCTCTGGTGGGTTAGGCCAGGAGTGGGAGTATGATTTCGTGCGGTTTCTGTGAGCGGTCCTGTTATGTGATAACGTTTTATGTCGGGTTTGTGGTGGTTTTTCTTATGTTTCGTTGGTTGTGTCTTTTTTTCAAAAATCAAATTGTTTTTGGTATGGGTTTGTCTTTCGACTTTTTTGTGTTTTATTATTTCTTTCTTTGACTTTATAATAGTCTTCAAAAGAATAAATTATCCAGTTTTGAACTGGGTTAATCCGGTTTGGGTACCGTTGGTTTTCTTTTCTTAGTCATGCTGTTATTCTATGATTTCTGGTGTTTAGTAAGCTGCGTTGGTTAGTTTTGTTTAGTATATAATTCCTTTCCAACCGGGTTAAAGGAAAGTGTGAAAATTGTTATCGTGTGTTAGAGTTGTTGAGTGTGAAAACTTGAAACTGAAATTCTTTATTTAAACAATTCTTCGTGGGCGAGCTGTGAGAGTTTGGATAGAATTCTTGTGCGAGTAAATGAAAATATCAAAAGGTTAGTACTGCATTTTCGTCTTATCAATTTACTACATAGAATTTTAATTTTACTGCTAGTTTTGGGGAAAAATTAAGTTACAAATTTTTATCATTATTAGAATTACTGCTTTTGGGGAAACAATTTATAAATTAATTTACTACATTGGTATGAATTTTATTATATTTATCTAGTGCAAAATATTAATAGAGCTTAGAAAAATTTTAACAAGTTTTCTATTTTTTGTTTTTCTTTTCTGTTTTTTGCAGATGATCGTGGGATGAAGACTAAAAATCTAAATGAGACATGATAAAGAATGGTTAGTATTAATTTAAATTTATTAGTGAAAAATATGTATAAATTATATTTACCTGTTAGTCGTCGGGGAAAAAACCGTGGGGCAAGATGTCGTGTATTATGTCGGAGTTTGTTAGTAATTTTGCTAGTATGCGAATGATGTTTTTAGTTTGAAGCAGTGGCCAAAGCAATTGAAGTGCTTTAATAGTTTTTAGTTCTTCAGTGCCAACTGCAAACTCATAAGGTGTGTTTTGAATGAGATTATATAATTTGTGATTGTATTTAGTGTTGTGGATGAATTCTAATATTGGGATTTCTATAGGTTGGATAAATTCATGTGGGATAAGGAAGGGTCGGGATTCTTCTGCGTTAAAGGTCTTCGTGATGGGACAAAATATATACATTTGGGTTATGGGATCATAATTGCGGAGGATACCGTGAAGATTAGTAACTTTGATGCAATATGTGAAGTTAAGAAAAAATGGTGAAGTGTATTTAGAGTTAATAAACTGAAAACGGTGGTGTGGTTGTCTTGATGGAGTGTGTAGATCAAAATGATTTTGTATGAAACGATAATATGTATATGTGTGGGTTTGTTTAGTGCGTAACATAATGTCGTGTGAGCAGTGCAAGTCGCGTTCATGTGGTGCAAGGAAGTTGAAGGTTAGTGAAAATAATTGAAATTTTTCTTTAAAACTTTCGTAAGCTTGCTTGTCGGTTAGTGCTTCAGAAATGACGTGGTCAAATTTGCGATCAAATATATTGAGTGTAAATACATATGGTGTTTTGATGAAGAATTTTTCTGTGATTTGTGGGTTAGCGAAGCGATCATCATCTAAAAATTGGTCTTGGTTAGTTCGGATGATGTTATGATCGTAATATTCTAGCGTAAATTTGTTAGCTCGGGGTGCAGTGAATGTTTTTAGTGACTTTTTAGTTCCTATATAAGTGAATTGTCTATGTGTTAGTGGTGTGGTGAGTCGATATAGCATATCTTGATTTCTTTCTATATCGATATGAGTATTAGATAATGGCAGGCAAAGGGGATTAGTAAAATGATAATATGATGTCCAATGAAGTGTAGGCATTAAAACATGTTCATCTACAAAACTACGTGTGTCGTTAGTGTCATGAGGAGTGTTTAAAGTATATTGTGGCAATGAAGGTAAAGTGATTGCTAGAAAATCTTTCGTGTTAGTGTGATTTGGATGATTAATATATTCACGGGCTGTTCCTGGTTTTGTTGGGAATGGATGGTTTGGGAATTTTCTTTTGAAAGTGCGATAAGCTCTATTAGTGCTATTTGATGATTCGATGGATGTGGATGATTGTGCTAATGATGCGGTATAAGCTGAAGAGGTTGTAGGGGTAGGTGGGTTTGAGGATTCTATTGTGGAAGAAATCTGATTTATAGTGGGGGTGTCAAGGTGTAATGGTTGTTGTTGTAGGGTGATAAAATTATCTAGTTCTTGGGAGATTTGGGGAATATCTGGAGAATTGGATGATCGGCCTGAATGAAATGAAGAGTAGGTTGGGGTGACTTGTGAAGCGTAAGAGGGTGTAGAAATGGATGGGAGTGGGTTATTTGGTTGAAAAGGGGGTGTTGAAAAAATTGAGGAGTTGGTTTGAAAATTATTAGATGGAGATGGTTCAGAGTCTGCAAATTCATCAGGGGTTTCAATATTAGGGTTATTGAGTTGTGAAATGGAGTATAAAACTGAAATATTTGAATTAGTGTCTGAATTCATGCCTGATGTCATATTACTAGTTGGGAAATCGGGTGGCGGGAAAGCAAAAAGTAGAATTATTGTAATTGGAGTGTTGAGGTTGCTTGGGTGGGAATTTGAGCGGTGTAGGGATCCAAGTTGTCGGCTCATCGTGGGCTAAAAAAATTATTACTTTGAGATTGAAAAGCGGTGGTATGGGGTTGTTCTATAATTTGTTCATATGTATTTTCATCTTGTGAATGATGTGTCATTATATGTTGTATGGGACTTTGCGATATGGTTGGTCTAAAATTTAGATTATGTGTTATTGCTAAATTTCGAAAATTCCGTGGGACTAGGGATAATGGATGGTTATGTGGTAGGGGTGGTAACTGTGGTGCTGTAGGCGTTATTTCTATATTATTATGTTCTTCGTCGTACGTGTTCTGTCTTGTCGCTATTTTTGTATTGGCTTCTTTTATTTGTGAGTCTAAAAGAATTTTGTTTATTGATGATGAAAAAATTCCAAAAAAATCCTGCAAATAGTGTGCGTGCTGCACTTGCTTGTCTATTTACTTGTGTGTGTATAGCACATGTGTTATAGATTCCTTTTAAAAGTGAAAAAAGAAATCCTATAAAGTTAAACATTGCGTATACAATAGTCAATTTTTCTAAGATGTAATAGGGCCATCCTAGAAAATCAAGAATTTCATTTTTTAGTGTAACAAAACTAAAAATATTTATAGGTGAGATATCTTGTGGTCGGTATTTTTCACCGTTTAGATATATATAGTCTTTAATGTCTTTAAAATATCCGCTATAATCTTGTGTATAGATGTCTGCAAATCCTGCGGTTTCGGCAAGTTTGCGTAAGTTTTGGTCAATTGATTGTCTTTGTATAGTGTCCATTTGTGTTAATAATTCTTGGAATTGTTTTGTTCTAATGTGATGTTGGATATCGGATTTTGAATATATTCCAATTAATTGTAAGTCGATATTTGGGTTTCGAGCAATAGCTCTAATGCTTTCAGGTGAAAGTTTTTTGAGTGATTGCATTTATGTGGGGTATGGGGTAAGAAGATAATATTTATCTTCATCAGGGTTCAGTTGTACTACATTGTGGCTATTTTCTGATCCACATGGGACTGCGGTATCCCAGAAATAGGTTCGTCTTGAAAGTGTGTCAACGAAATGTACTTTATTTTTATAAAAGATAGGGATTCTTTTATAACATCGTTTATCTTCAAAAACATAAAGTGGTGATACTTTTTTGGTACAGGTATAAAACCATAAAATGTTTCCTTCGTAGTCTAAAAAATTTGATCTATTTCCTGATAGTAAATATCCTGCATAGGGTATTTTTAATACTGCTAGTGCAAGTGATTGTAAGATTTGTGTCCGTTCTAATTCGCATTGTTGGTGAAGTGTTTCTAATTCAGAGAGTGACATTTCCTGAAAAATTCGGCTAATTGTATAGTCCAATTTTATATCTAAGTGAATATCATAGTGGATTTTACCAAAATAAGATTTATTCATTAGTGATAGTTCTTGTAAACGTGTGCTTCTAGTGTCATGGGGCTTTAGATGTCCACCAGGTTGACCAATACTTTTTTGAAAATTAACTGGTATATATGATGTTCCTTCGTTTAGAGGATGACTTGTGGCATAGGGGTCAATTTTTATTTTTCCAGTGGTGATGTCGAATCCTTTTTCGTATTCAACTAATATTTCAGAATATTGTGTTTTGTGAAGTGTGTTTATGTATTTGCATGCAAGTTCTGTTTCTTGATATATTTGAAAACGTGTCAATTTATTTTCTATATTGTGAGTGTTTCTAAAATCAGTACTTTGTTTTCGTGATGGATTTACTTGTTCATATGGAATTGATTGTATAAAATATTTTTCGCGAAATTTTATCAATCGGGCGTGTGTTTTTGCTACTTGAAATGTTGTACATGCGTCTTCGGGGAACCAAACAATTGTTGCTTGTGTTCGTGTTGTAGGGTCACAATAGCCTTGATCGTTTTTACAAGGTAATCTAATTCCTTGATAGATAAATTGCGTGTGAGTTGTATTTTTTCGAGTTGTATTTTCCAATCGAAAAACATTATTTCTTGATATCCTTTATTTTTCGTGTCTGCTTTGCAGTTTGATGGGTTATTTATACCAATGCGAGGTATCCAGTGTTTATCATGTATGTCATAAGTTAATCTTCCGTGTGCGCCGTTGTATGGGTATTTTTCATCTAGTTTTATATGTCCTTGATATCTTTCAAGTTCTGCTTGATGTACAGAATCTGCAAAAACTTGGAAATATACTAACTTTCTATCTTTGTTTTTATTTCTTGTCATATTTAGTCTGAGTAACTCGTTTTTACAATCTTCGTGATTGAGATGTAAAAGTCGTTCGATATTACTTTGGTAGAATGATTCGTGGTCAAGTCGGTTTTTATTTCCATTTGAGACTTTTGAACAATGTACTTTCTTTTCAGAAAATGTTGCCGTGAATTTATATCCTTTAACTGTTGTTGCTCGGACTTTTGAGTAGAGTGTCGCTATTACATTGGTAGTTTCTATAGCTTGTGCTTCTGTTTCGCATTGTGATACTTGATTTATTGCATATTTGTGTAGTGTTTTTTGTTCATTTTCTTCACAATCGTAATGTATTACTAATACATTTTGGGGTCCTGTGCGAGGGGAAGGATTTATGTTTTGATTTGAAATTACTAAAAAAAAGAGTTGGAGAAAAATTAATATTTTTAGAATATACATGTGTATGATAATCCTGAGTATGGGTTATAAAATGTGATGTAACCAATTGTCTTTTTGGTATATCTGTCGTATTTATATAATACTTCAGTTGTTATAAATGGTGGTGGTAATGATTGAGCTGTTATATTTGGTGGGTTTAATGGGTAAGGATGTTGAGCAATGTTGTTTAGTTTAACCGTGATTTCAAATTTTAATTGTAGACTATTTTGTTGGAGTATTTGGATGTTATGATCACGAATGTCTTCGTGGATATCTTGTCTATATTGTAATCTATTAAGTGCCCAGTTGTGTAGTCGGTTACTTTCTGTATGCTGTCCAAATAATGGTGGGGGTGCTGTGAATGTATTCCAGTCTAATCTTAGAGGGATATTTGTTGATGATTGTTCGTGGTATCTAGCGTCGAGATTATTTGGAAAATTAAAGGAAAAGGTGTCGGTGAAATTTGGCTTTTTGATGGTGTTGATGGTAGTGATAATGTTTCTGGTAGTGATGATGATGTTGTTGTATCAGTAGAAATATCTATTGGATCATTTATTAAATTGGGTTCACCTTGTGTGAATGATTGTGTTGTCCAATATGGTAGTCGTGATGTTTGGTTTGGAGGGTTAAAGGGATTTTCACGTATTTGTTCAGATGTTGGTGTTGAACCTAAGTAATCTGAGGGTAGACTTGAGGTGCTACGTTGTGAAAGAAGTGTAGGGGTTTCTGGTAATATACCAATTGGGTTTTCCGGAGTACTTTGTGATGGGGATTGGGGTATATCAAAATGAACTCGGGGGGTTTGAAAATTTCTGTTTCGTCGAGGATGTATAATTTGTCTATTTATTTCAGCTGTATTTTGATTTTGACTAAGATTTCGTATTCTACTTAATTCTTGTGGTAGTGTTGGGTACAAGTTATATGTTGGTTCACTTAGAGGTGCTTGTCGCTGAACTGGTTCGAGTGGTTCAGATAAGCGAGCGTGTCGTTCTTCAAAGGTATATGGGTTATCTTGAAAAAAAATTCGTGTAGATGTTTGGGGGTTTTGGGTAGTTATAGGTGTTGTTGGGTTATCTTGGGATGATGTCGGTGAAGACTGACTGTGTGATTGTTGGTTAGCAATTTTTGATGGCTTTTTGATCTATTTCTTTTAGTGAAAAAATTTATGTTTATTGTAATATTCTTCTAGAAAAAGAATTAGAAGGATTGTTGCTAAGGCGAATGCGATGATTGCTTTCTTAATACATTTGCATATTGTCAAGATGAGGGATGATAGAAATGTTATAAAAATTACAAATAGTAAAAAAATATCTGTTCTACTAAAAATGGTTCGTATTATTTAGATAAGTTTTGTATCTCGTACCTGTGAATATGGTCACGGCTTTTGAAAGTTGGAGGTATAGTTCAAATATGAAATAGAAAATTTAAAAAATATTGCAAAAAATGATTAAGATTATTACAAAAGCTTCAAAGGTATCAAAAAGAAATATGAATAAAAGTTTAAATATTGTTAAAAAGTTTGTGAAAATGTTGAGAAATATGTTGACTGATCGAGAGAAGAGCATTTAAGAAATGGCTTCTTGATCGAATATTTTTTGTTGTTTGAGGCAATTTTCAAGTGTGGTTGAATTATTTATTGGTTTTTTGACGAGTGGGTTGGATTTTGTGAAAAATTGTTGGGGGCGAAATTTATGGTGCTCGGGAGGTCTTCTTTTTCTTTATTTTTATTTGTCAAGTGATCTGGGGTATTTTTGAGATTTTTTTACTTTAGGCTAATTTAATATGGTCGTTCTTTTACTTTAGGCTAATTTAACATTTTTGTTTGGGGGGTATTTGAGGTCTGAGTTGGGGAAATATTGTTCATCTTTGGGTTATTAGATAAGGGAGGGTTATGATATTATGGTGATATTTATTTTAGTTGTCAAGTTGGAATGGTTTGCCTATTTTTGACCTGGAGGTCGTAAAGTTAAAGTTATAGATATGCCTGGAGTTTAATATCTTTCGTCTAATTGGTTTGTGTTAGAGTTATAGAAGGTGACGGATTGAATGAATCCTATTGGCTAATTTTGAACTAGAATTGCTGCGTGTTTGTCAGCATGTTATTTTGAAAAATGAAAGGTCAAAATATTTCAGAGGTGCAAAGATTATTAATTGTAAAATTAAAGCTGTTTTTGAAATTCAACTTTCTTTAATATTTTAGATTGCGGGATGAATGTCTTGTAGTTTTTGCGTGGTTGATTTCTAAGTCGTGATGACTCTCTATGTTCTGATTTGTCGACTTGTTCTTGGGGTATAATTTTTTCTGTCATTTTTCTATTTTTTCTTTCTTTTTGAGGAATATTTTGATCTAGCTTTTTTGTATTGTTTTTCATTGTAGTTGATTTTTTATTTTGGTTTTCGAGGTGTATGTCATGTTGTTCTTTTGTTTCATTTTCCGTATGTGGGTTATTTTGAATAAATTTTAAACCTGTGAAAGAATATAATTGAGTTAGTTCGCGTAGTGCGTATTCTTTTGGGTAATAAGGTAATACATTGTTTCGATGTTGAACAATTTCTTTTTGGTCTAAGTCGGAGATTTTATATGTTACGTCAGTGGGTTTGGCAATTATTTGGTATGGTCCTTTACGAAGGGGTTGTAGTTTTTTAGAAATTCCTTTTTGAGTGTTAAAATTAGGTATTAAAACAAATGTTCCAATTTTTAAATCGGAGGCTGGTGTAAAGCGTGAATTTATTTGTTCATTAATGTTTTGCCTTTGTAACAACTTTTTTTTACTTTTTGGTAAATTTCATTGTGTTTTTTATCTCTATTTAAAATCCATTCGGTGTGTGCACCGGAGGCTAATTTAAGAATTTGTGGGTGATGAAAATGATCTTCATCATGTGTGTGTAAAGGTAGGTTATAACAAATTGAGTCTTTATTCGGTTGACAATGACTTTGTGCATTTTTATGAGAGTTTGCTGTAAACATAATTGGTTTACGTGGCTTTTGATTAAAAACCATTTCGTATGGTGACATTCCTAGAGTTGTCGTGATTTGTGAATTATATGCTAAGGGAAATAGTTTTACATCTGCTGACCATTCGGTGTATCTTGTATCATTTCCATTGATGATACATCTAAGATATTCTTGTAGTGAACGGTTCATACCTTCGACTAAGCCGTTTGTCCAAGGTGCATGAGATGTACGTGGTTTGTGTTTGATGTTATATAAATGACATAGTGTGATGATTTCATTATTTATGAATTCTGTACCGTTGTCTGTAACTAAAATTTCGGGTAGTCCGAACTTGGCTATCCAGTGTTCATAAAGTGTTGTGTAAGCGTAATAAGCGTTACAATGTGGTACTGGGTTAAGTGCTACATAATGTGTAAATGCGTCATAATGTAGGAGTTTCCTTCAGATGATGGTGAAATTGGTCCTTTTGTATCGAATGAAATACGATGGTTAAAATATATAAATTTTGTCCTTTAAAATCTTGTTTTTGTGCTATTTGTTTTTGATTTGGATAAGGTTTATTTAGCTGACATACTATACAATCATTGCATAGTACTTTTATC
This sequence comes from Symsagittifera roscoffensis, assembly GCF_963678635.1. Taxonomy (NCBI): domain Eukaryota; kingdom Metazoa; phylum Xenacoelomorpha; order Acoela; family Convolutidae; genus Symsagittifera; species Symsagittifera roscoffensis. The sequence continues at coordinate 82,192,014 of NC_087062.1, forward strand.
CAAATTGGTGCATTTGAGAAATAAAAATTTTGGTATGAAATTTGAATATGTTTTCTCTGATCCAGAGTGTCCTTTAATGTTTTGTGTATGTGAAATGTTAAAAGCTATGAGAATCATACTTAAAGGGAGACAGGGAACTGTAGATTCATTTAATTGGTATTCTAGAAGGTCTGTGTTTTCATTAATTGTTGTATTATTAAATTTTCGAAAATATCGGAGGAGTGTTTTATTTCCTAAAATTGTGGTATCTGCTTTTATGGGTTTAGTTTTATATTTGTGCCATGATTTTAGTTGTCTAATTACTGGGTCAAGATTTTGATATTGTTTCAAGGTATTTATTGTAATTTTATCTGTTGGGGGGAGAAAAATGTTTTCAATTTCTAATTTAGATAAAGGAATTGTGTCAAGTGGGTCATGGAGGTCAAAAACTTGATTTATTGTGTATTTTGAATCATTTGTTTGTGGTCCTGATAAATTTATTTTATCAGTTAGATTTTCTTTTTCAATTAATGGAAAAAGATCTTTTTTATGCGAGTGTTGTTTTACTCTTTTTTGTTGGGTGTTATCTTTTATCCATTGTGAGTATGGAATTGGTTTGAAAGTTGATGTTCCAAGTAGATCAACTTCGTAGTGGTTATTTTGGCAACCTAAGTAAAGTGGAAAGTGTTGTAGGTTATTTATCTGTGATTGTTCAATGTCGGTTTTTACTGCATATTTGCATTCTAGTCGGGGTGATGTTTCGTTTTCTGCAAGGTAAAATTTTATATTCTTGGGTACTTCAACTGTAGTTTTTCGTGTAAGTAATTCAGGTGGTTTCGACTTAATGTATCTGGTAATGCAAGATTTTTTCCTGCTGTCCAAACTATATGTAAGTTTGGAAATTTCATTAGAATTAATTGAAATCTATAAACTCGGTGATTTGGGTTTGACTTTTGTGTAAAGAGAAAAATGATTGGTTTGTGATCTGTGAATAGAACTGTTGGATGTTTTGATCCAAGTATCATAAATTCATATTCTGTAAGTGTATAAATTATAGCTGTACATTCTCTCATTAGAGTTGAGAGTCGGAGCTCTGCTTGAGTGAATAATCGAGAATTTTCTGATATAAGGTTCATTTTATTTGTACCATTGTGTGATTGTAATAATGCTGCGCCGATGCCAAAATTTGAAGCATCGCACATTGCATAGAATAGTTGATTTGGATCTGGAATTGTATTTGAAATTTGTTCAGTTAGGAGTTTTTTAATTTCTTCAAATCGTGTTTGATGTTCTGTATTCCATTCAAAATTATTTTGTTGTCTGAGTATATTATAGAATGGTCTTAAGTATAATTGCATTTTATAAACATATTTGCTCAAAAAATTTAACATTCCAAGGAATTCCTGGATTTTCTTTTTGTTTGTTGGTGGTTGAAGTTTCTGAATAGCATCAATGCGTGATTTTAATGGAGTGATTGTCTTTCTTGCTATATTGTGTCCTAAAAATTTAACTCGTGTTAAAAAGAAGTGTGATTTATCGGGGGCGGCCTTCAGATTTTCGTTCTGAAGTATTTTGTGATAGTGTTCTAAAATTTTAAACATTTCTTCTTTTGTCTGTGATTGCATAAAAACATCGTCTAAATAGGTGATTGCGTTTTTCTTGAGTATTAGTGGTCTAAAAATTTTGCTCATAAAAGCTGAAAATGCTGCTGGTCCTATGGATATTCCATAGAACAGGCGGTTGAATTCATATTAATGATTTCCAATAACAAATTGTGTTAAACGTCGCGATTGTTCATCTAGTGGCATTTGATTAAATGCACTATTCATATCTGCGGTTGTAAAGTATTTTCCGTTTATTTTTGTTAAAATAACTTGTATTGGTTCAATAGGCCAATTGCATTTTGATTCGTCTCTTAGTGAATTAAGATATCTAGCGTCTAGAACTATTTTTAATGATTCTCCTTTTGCTAAGATGATAACAGGGTTGATAAATGTGTTACCTTTTGGTTGTTCTTCTTTGTTTACAGGTGAGATAATTTTGTATTGCTCTAAAATATCGAGTAATCTGTTCATTTTATCGTGTAAATGAATTGGTACTTTACTTGCTCTTTGTTTTTTGAAAACTGCGTCAGGTTTTAACGGGAGATGTAGTGATGAACTAATTTTACCAACATCGAATTTGAATGTTCATTAGACTGATGAATATTTTATTAGCTGTTTGGCTAATTTATCAAATTCGGCTTGTGTTATTTGTGAATGTTGGAAGTTAAACATTGTTAAAAATTTCTGTTGATCCTCTGTATAGTTATTTATGTTGAATGTAGGTTTGAAATATGGGGTTTTTTTGTGAAATAATCTGTATTTCTTTTTTCATTACTTATTATATTTTTTATGGATAGTTCTTCGTTAAGAATTGTGGATTGACAAATATCTAATAATTGGAGTATATTATTTACGCGTATGCTTTTTCATGCATTGGTGATATTGTAGCGTTGGTTTCGCAATATCCTAAAAGTCCTAAGGGTAATGTTACTTGATACGGTGTATTGTTGTATACATGTAACGAAATGATGTCTGAATTCGTATTTTTAAAATATTTTATGGATGAAATTGTGATTTTGAAAAAAATTATGGATAGGTTTGAATTCAAAGTCTAACATAAGAGTTGTTGTTTATTTTGACTTTTATAATGTTGGTGAACTTCTCTTATTAAAAAATTATATATATATATTTCCTGATAGTGGTTTCAGGTGTTTCCGTTGTTGATTGTAAATGGAGTAAAATTTTGAGAAGAGTGGTGGTTGTTTATTTAATCTTTGAAAAAATGTTAGGGCTGTGTTTTTTGTTTTTGTGTACTTATCTTTGATTAGTATTTTACTATTCAAGATGTTGATTGTTGGTATATATTTAGAGATAAATGGTATTCCAATGATATTGTGTTTAATATCAGTGATATGAAATAATTGTTTAAATGGTTTGTTTAAAATTTTATTTTGCTCCATTGTTCTTGTGGGGAGAAAAAATAATTGAACTTTTCCATAGTTTACTAATGTTGATCCTTGTGCTGTTGCTAGTTTACTGGAGGTTGCAATAGGCGTTAATTTTGGGTGTAATGTTTTGATTTCATTCCATGTGGGAATGTTTATTATGTTTGATTCTGCTCCTGAATCAATTAAAAAATCGATTTCAAGATCTGGTGGTTGAAATTCTTTGTTTCTTGGACTTTCTAAAAGAAATAGTATTGTCCAAATTTTTTCTTTGGGTTGTTCTTTTTGTATATTTTGATCGATGTGATTTGTATTGAAGCATTTTGTTTTGTCATTTTCATTGGGTTTATTTACAGTGTTGATTTCGTTAGTTTCTTCTGCCATTTGTGTAGTATGGATGGGTTCAATATAATAATTGTGAAGGAGTTCCAATTGATTTTCATATATATGTGATGAAAAAGGTTGTTCATATTTTATAGGTTCGTAGTCGTTTTCGACTGATATCATATTTATGGAGATAGTGTTTTCTGTATCACTTTCTGTGTCTGATGATCCACAGTTTATTTGATTTAGTTGTAGTTCGTTATTTCCTGTGTCATCAATAACTGGGGGGTCTGATGTTGTTTCTTCATTTGATTGTATTTGATTAATATGTCTTTGATTTTGGGTGTACTACTTCTGTAGCGATGTTTAGAGTTATTATAATAGTTATTATTTCTATGTGGTGATTGAGAATAATTTCTATATCGATTATTATAACTTGAATGTCAATTTTGTGAATTGTTTCGTGATCTGTTTTCATAATTATCGTTTGATCTGTGATAGTTTGATCTGTTATATGAGTTATTCCTTGATCGATTGTTCGGGTAATTTTGATTTCGGTTGTTTGAATAACTTCTATATCGATAATTTGAATAGTTTCTATTTCTATTATATGATGAGTTTCGTGATTGATTGTTTGGGTAGTTTTTATTTCTTATGTTTGATTGAGAATTAGATCTAGAAACAAATTGTGTTGTATTTGAATTTGATCTGGAGTAGTTATTTCGACTATTTGGTCGATTGTAATGATTTTGTGAAGAATTTTGTGTATTTCTTCGTTCTGGTGATCTTCCTCTATAACTTGAGTTATATGGTGATTGATTCCTTGTGTAATTTGAGTTGCTCGGAAGTAGTTTTCCTGAGTTGTTATTACTATATGTATTTTTGTTTGGTAGATTTTGGTCTTTTTCATGTATTGATAGAACGATTTATTTGGTTCTTTGTGGTTTTGAGGTTTATTCTGATTGTCTTGTTGTTTTTGTCTACATTCGGAAAAACGGTGTCAGTATCGTCGGCAATTTTTACACCATTTTTTGGAGAATGGTTTGCCTTTAAAGTTTGGATGTTTTTCGTATAGTTTTAGTATTTCAGTGATTTTTTCAACGAGATCTGTATTTGATTCCTGTATGTTGTTGATATTTGTGGTATTTGTTTCAATTCTATTAATATATTGTAATTTCAGATTTTCTGTTTCTTCAAGTTTCATTGTGATTTCCGCTTGCTCTAGTTTGTCTACTACTTTTCGAAAATCTAGATCGGGCTCTCGATTGAGGAAGGATGGGATGCTCTCTTTTTTATTGCTATTTTCCTTAATTGAGGTGTTAAGGTCATCATTAAGATTTCTGTCATTTTTGTGTTTTTGTAGTCATGTGTATTTAATGAATATGCTTTTCGAACTAGTGTTTCGATACGTACTGCTAATTGTTTGATGGTTTCATTTGGTAATCTGCGAATTTCGTTACATAAAACTCTTTGTTGTTGTTTATTTCTCTCGGAGTCAAACATTTTTGAAAATTCTTGTGTAAATCTTTTCCAATTTGATTTTATTTCTATAGGTAATACTGAAAACCATTTTTGAGCTGCGCCATCTAAGGTTTTTTGTATCAACGCTGTGCGTCGATGTATCTAATTTTGATGTAGTGGTGTATTAATTGGTTCAGGTCCATCAAATTTGCTGTTACTGCAATTAAATAATCTTCTACAGAATATTCAGGGTCTGTTCCTGTGAATACCATTAATGGTTTATTTGATGTTATTGATGATCCACCCATAAGGTATGGATTCATTGTCATTTGTAGTGATTCTGCGGCATTTGGCATTTGTGATAAATTTGAAAGTTGATTTTTTGTTATTTCGTGTTGTTGAAGGTAATATGGGAGTGGTATTTCATTTTGCATTTGAGTTGGTTGATACGAGTGTGTGATCATTGGGTTTTGTGGCTGATATGGTTGAAAAGATTGTGTATTAGTTGGGTTTTGCATTTGTATTGGTTGTTGATTTTGTGTATCTGTTGGATGTGGAGAAAAAATTCTATGATATGTATATGGTTTTTGCACTCCTTGTCCGCGATATTCTTGAGTATATGGTGCAAATATATCTGGTTGTAAATAATCATCATCAGAGGATAAGTAATCCGTATGATGAGGTGCTTGCTTTTTTATTTTTATTTTGTTGAAAGAATGGGTAATTTTCACTTTGATCCTGTGGAGGATGTGAATTAGTTTGAAAATTTACTGAGTTGGTTGTTCTCATTGGGTTATCCCAATATCGAGATCTTATCTGATTATTATTATTTTTTCGTGGGGGATAGTTTGTTTTTGATGAATGTGCGTAACTATAATTGTGTTCCGCAAAAGTGTTTCTTGTGAACGTTCTGCGTGTTTTTGACGGTACTGTCATGAGTCTATATGTTTGATAATCCATTTGTGAATATTTTGGAGCAACCGAAGGTTTAACGGTTGATTGTAAGGTTACTTGTGCTAGTGAAGTGTTTGTATTTTTTGGTGTTGTTAAATTTGGACGTATCGGTGAAATACTGTGTTGTGTAGTTGTTGTTGTTTGGACGATTTCTTCATTTATGAAGTGTGATGGTGTTTGAATATCTTGTTGTGTAAGATTCCTAGTTCCATTAAGGTTTTCATTGTGTATGACGGTCGAGTTTAAACTGTTATTTCGCGTATCAGGTAAAAATGTATTGTAGTTTAATGGTGTTGCATCAATGGTTAATGGTACTACTCTTACATAATCTCTTGTATAAGATATTGTACTTATTGCTTGACTTGAGATGGATTGTGGGATATTTATGAATGCATAATGGTCGCACCAGATGAGTTAGGACCGATGTGGTTAACTCATAGAGTAATTTCGGATAGGGTACACCGTCTGCTCGTCACGCTATCATATTTTCGGCCGGATAGATTCGTGCAACTTCTTAGTCTAATACCGATCCTAATCTTACTCTTATACTATCTAGTCTCAGGTTGTTTAACTAGTCTCTGCTAGGCTCGATAGATCTAGGGTATACTGGTTTATTGCGGCTGCTGAAGTTCTCTTGGAGAGGCAACTAATTTCTAAGTTAAATTCAAATCTCTCTGGTGCTGAAATTACAAGTAATTTCAGCACTTACAAATAAGTGGGTTGTTAGTTAGATGGATCATGATTGGTTAATATTAAATACTTTACAGTGGTAAAATATCTAATTTATCCAATCATAAAATATAGTTTAGACCAGGTTCCAAGAGCGCGTACAAAAACGAGCGCACATTTAAGTACCAAAATAGCGAGTACCATAAGAGTGCACTTTTCAATACCAAAACAGCGCGTAACATAAGAGCGCACTTTTAAGTACTATAAGAGCATTAGGTTTATTGCTCTTAAGTTAATTTAACCATAAAAGCAACAAAACTGCTCGTATCAGGACAAAGCCCTGAATGTTCCGACTGCCTTTTAAGGTTTGTGGAGCAGTAATAACATTAAAAAAGTCAATGAAATAAAACAAAATGAAAGTTTTCATAAAAATCATCCCCCCACACGCCATATTAAGTACAAAAGGATAGATTTTGCTCCTTGTAACAAATCATTTATGGCAAATAAGCTTCTCTTAACCAATTTGCAACGATTTCTAAGACGGATTAACTCTCCGCTTACGCGTTAATAGCGCGAAATATATCGCGCGTTAATTGTCCCAAATTGGCCAAAATGGCAATCTTTTAACCCCCGTAACTATACGAAAAGGATCACAGGTGAAATAATCTTCCAAGTTTGAGCTCAGGAAAACACAATCTTTCGAATGATATAAAAATATAGAAAAAAATTCCGTCAAAAATGGCTAGTTAAAAAGTCGAAATTTGTCTGAAGAAAAAAAACCCAACCCGAGCACAAATATTCCGTTAATTTCGTATCGAAAGTTGGAACAACAAGACTGCTCGTATCAGGGCAAAGCCCTGAAAGTTTCGACTGCCTTTTAACGTTTATGGTGCAGTAATAACATAAACAACATAAAAATATTAAACGAAATAAAACAAATGAAAACCTTTTTTCTAAAATTTGAAATTTTTTCGATAAAAATGATCCCCCCACACGCCATATTAAGTACAGAAAAATAGATTTTGCTCCTTGTAAAAAATTAATCATGGCAATAAAGCTTCTTTCAACCAATTTGGAACAATTTTTAAGATGGATTAACTCTCCGCTTACGCGTTAATAGCGCGAAATAAATCGCGCGTTAATTGTCTCAAATTGGCCAAAATGGCAACCTTTTAACCCCCGTAACTTTACGAAAAAGGACCACAGGTGAAATATCTTTTCAAACTTGAGCTCAGGACAACAATACCTTTTGAATGATATAAAAAAAATCCGTCAAAAATGGCTAGTTAAAAAGTCGAAATTTGTCTGAAGAAAAAAACCCACCCCGAGCACAAATATTCAGTTACTTTCGTATCAAAAGTCGGAACAACAAGACTGCTCGTATCAGGGCAGAGCTCTGAAAGTTCCGACTGCCTTTTAACGTTTATGGAGCAGTAATAACATAAACAAAATAAAAATATTAATTGAAATAAAGCAAATGCAACACTTTTTTCTAAAATTTGAAAAATTTTTGTCGAAAACCATCCCCCCATACGCCATATAAAGTACAACAAAATAGATTTCGCTCCTTGCAATAAATCAATTATGGCAAACAAGCTTCTTTCAACCAGTTTGGAACGATTTTTAAGACGGATTAAATCTACGCTTACGCGTTAATAGCGCGAGTTATTTCGCGCGTTAATCTCCCAAATTGGTCAAAATGGCCAAAATGACAATCTTTAAACCCTTATAATTTTACGGAAAACGATCTCAGGTGAAATATCTTTTCAAATTTGAGCTCACGACAACAATTGCTTTCGAATGATATAAAAGTATTCCGTCAAAAATGGCTAGTTAAAAAGTCGAAATTTGTCTGAAGAAAAAAAACCCACCCCGAGCACAAATATTCAGTTACTTTTGTATCGAAAGTCGGAACAATAGGTTGATTGTTTGGTGATGTTACTCGGATTAAAACATTAATCTACACATAGTAAAAGTGTTAAATGGTGGTATTTAAGGTGGTAGTTTCCTGTTGTTTGAAAGCACTTTCATTGGAACCTCACTTGTCAGCTGTTATGGAAATCTCACAAACTAACAAAGGTCACTCGTTGATTACATTCGAAGGTTACACCTATCGTAAAGATCGAGAAAATATAGAAAGAATTTCATGGCGATGTGCAATTAAACAGTTTTGCAGCAGAATAGTTATTTGGAAAAATGACAATTCTATGAGGTCTCAAAAACAGCATTTGCATTTTCCGGACACACAAGAAGCTGATGCACTCAAATAGATTTTTTGAAAGAATATTTTAAAGAATTTTAAAAAAGCATTTTTAAAACATATTAATTTCAGTTCTCTGTTTTATTTGTCACATTTTTTGGATAAAATTACCAAAACTTAGAAGATATTTTATAAAATCTTAACTTACAGACCTAGCCAAGCATAATGAGTATTCCCTCTCAGAGTTTCAGTCAGTTCTGATCAGTAGATGTTTTGGAAGAATATTTTGACAATTTTCGCGCTCTCACTATAACGCGCTCTCAAGGTAAGCGCTTTTTTGGTACTTAAATGTGCGCTCTTTTGGTACGCGCTCTTTTGTCGGTGCACTCTACCAGTTTTCCCCACCATCTCCAGGCTTACACCCCCACTCAGTTCCCCAAATTACCCCCACCCCCAGGTTACTTCCCCCTGCCTGCACCCCCTCCCACGTTTAGCCCGCTCCACGGGGTGTTGTAAAATGGGGAAGCGGTAAACGTGAGGGGGTTTTAAACGAGAAGGTTTCAGCAGGGCAGGTTGAGGGTGGGTGTAAATGTGGAGTTTGTGTAAACTGGAGTGACGAGAAGGGATGACAATGGAAATTAAATTGGATTAGGGAGTAAAAAAGATCAGCAAAAAAAGAGAAACTAACAATTTAGAAAAAATTGAAATTCTGAAAAATTTACAAAAAAACTGAGTTACTTGACTACAATCCATTAAAATTGATTTTTAATAGATTAAAGCGAATTTTATTGCTTTGACAAAAATTAAACTATAATCCATTTTTAACCATTTATAATCGATTGTTATTGAATTTTACAGAAACTGACAACAAAAATCTAAAATAATCTATTATTACCCATGAAACTCCAGTACGGTCAATAACCCGTGCGAATGTACATATTTTTTGTGTGTCAGCACTTGATTGCAAATAGTTTGGATGATCAATAATTTTTTTTTATTGTCAATGTTCCAAAAGCCGGAGAAATAGTAAATCAATAATCATGTTGTCATATAAGTACGTGATTGGTTGAATGATTAGCTTGCAAACTGACTAGCATACCAAAAGGGTCTGTCCCAGCACAATGAAAAATTTTAAAATTGAACATGTACGAGAAATAGAAATAGAATGATGTGTCTTTCAATTGTAATATTCTGAGAGTGGTTTTGACTGGGATGTCTGGTACTAATTTAGCATTAAGATTATGACGTGTATATGTTATTTTTTGGTTCGTTTTGTGGTTCGCTTAAGTTGAGTTATGATGTGTTGGCGTTAATGGTTCTGACAAAGATGATTGTCCGTCTTCAAAGGTTTAGTGTTTTCGGTTATCGAGAATGGATAGATTGTTCATTTGAAGTATCGTTTACAGGGTTTTTTTGTTTTTTCATTTCTGGGATGGTTGGTAGGTGGAGAATTTTGTGTTGGTGTTTGATCAGCAATTTTGACAATTTGTTATCTTGTTCATTGGCTTTTCTAAGAGACTATTTGAACTTGGTAGTCTTCTTCATCAAAAATGTTTATCATTGCTATAGCTGATACCAGGGTAAAGATGGTCCTTTTAAGGCACTTATAAATTGCTAGAACTTAGGATTGCTACTCAGATCAAGAAATTGAAAATGAAAAATCGATACATAATTCAGAGTATACTCACAGAAGCAAAAGAGCGTATTCAAGGATTTCCCGGGCTCGAAATTGAAAATCGTGATTGCATTCAACTGTAAATATACATTTTAGTGCAAGCCAAGAAAACTTTCAATCATCAAGAAAAAATTATTTTTTTTATAAAAGCTCCAATAAACAAGCTTACTCTAAAACATAATGCAGAAAATTATCAACAAATATCTTTGAAGCATTCATCGCTTGATTCAGATCAAACCCAGCATAAGCCTACACTTGCGAATTTCGTGTTCGAATCATGGATATATGAACCCTGGTCGGCTATTGTATCGTGTATCCTTTTGTATCATTGTATCCCTCAACGACTCATGGTCGACTAATGAACTAAATCTGACTGACTGATCCAACGAACCTGTTGGACTCAAGTGAAAACCATGGTCAACTCATGTACCGGCACTGGTCGGCTCATTTATCGACCCTGGTCGACTTGTATGTCAACCATGGTCGACTCAAGTATCGACCCTGGCCAAGTCATGTAGAATATCTTGTTAGACTCATGCAATCGACCCTGATCCGCCTGGTCGACTCATAAATTGAGCCTGATTTCCTCATGTACCGAAAAAATCGGTCATTTATTGGCAACGCTGGATTCATGCAATAACATTACGAGGCCAAACTGTGCTTTTTGTGAAATGTAAGCGGATTCTGCAACAAGGACGCTCCCTTTTTTCTACTTTTGTTCTTTCATTTTCTTTGATCGTTTCGACAAAATTTTGGAATCCATGAACATACAGACAAAAAATTGTGCGCCTATCCAGTGCACAGTTTGGCCTCGTAATGAATCCTGGCCACTCATTCATCGATCATGTCGTTAAACGTATCGACCCTGGTCGACTCATGCCCTGAAATTGGTCGTTTCATAAATATACACTAATCTGTTCATGTATCGACGCTGATCTATCATGTATCGCCACCGATCAAAGCACATATCAACCATGGCTTTTCATGTTTCGATCGTGTTGTTAAACCCAGCGACGCTGATCGTTCAAGTACCTCATCTGGTCGACTCATAAAACGACCTTGATATGCACATGTATCATTGCTGATCGATCAACTATCGGCACCAATTGACCCATGCGTCAACTCTGGCCACTCATGGATCGATCATGTAGCGGCAGCGATCGACTCTTGTATCAACCGTGTCCACTCATGTTTGAATCATGTCGTTAAACGTATCGACCCGGATCGATTCATGCACCGAACCTAATCGGCTCATAAATTGAACCAGATTTGCTCATGTGTCACCGCTGATCAATCAAGTATCGGCACCAATTGACTCATGCAACAACCCTGGCCACTCATGTATCGACGCTGATCGATCATGTAGCCGCACCGATCAATTCTTTTATCAAAACTGGCCACTCATGTTTTGATCATGTTGTTAAACGTATCGAGCCAGATCGACTCAAGTACCGATTCTGGTCGACACTTAAACCGACCCTGATCTGCTCATGTAATGGATGCTGATCGATCATGTTTCGAGCCTCATCGACTCATGTATGAACCTTGGCCGCTCATAAATCGATCGTGTTGTTAAGCGTATCGAAAATTGATTATCTCATGTACCGAACCTGTTCGACTCGTAAATCGACCCTGTTCTGCACATATAACGACGCTGATCGATCATGTATCGGCGCCGATCACTTCATTTATCAACCGTGGCTACTCATGTATCGATCACTTTGTTGAATGCATGAACCCTGATTGACCCAAGTACCAATCCTAGTCGAATCTTAAATCGACCATGATCGGCATCGGTCGACTCATGTCATAATCCTGGCCTCTCTTTTCTTAATAATGTCGTCAAACGTAACGATCCTGAAGAACTATGTTCTTTTTTAATTAACATTCATCCCAATTCGAGCAATCAGAGCTTGTGAATTCCGCACCTTATATTTTTTATTAACCAGTACTGTCCACTGCAAATAGTAACCGGTGTTAAAAAAAGTATGTTTTTTGTAGAGTTCGGGCAACGTGTTTTCTTCTCTTTTTTTTTGGTTTCAACATACGATTTTTTGTATATTTTTCCGCACACAGATACGCACACATTTCTGCCTAGTAATGGTTGTTTGCGGATTAACAGGCTCCAAGTGTTCACTTCTTGTTCCATGTTTATACCAATGAATTCGATCCCAGTCTGGTGTAATGCATCTAAATATGGTCAATCACATATCGAAAGAAACCAACATTTGTTCGAACAAGCTCGGGAAAACACCTGTATCACAAAGTGTTGAACTAACAACGAGAAACGGTGAAGACAATCAGACGGGTCTGATCTAGACACTGAAGTTACTAACTAGCAAAACAAACAAAAAGCATTTCGGCGTGTAACTTAAAGTAGTATAGGGGTCCGCCAGGAATCCTTAGGGGGGGGGGTGCTTTTTGAGGGGGTAGGCTTCTCATGGGCGCCCAAGATCCTTACTTTTGGCTCCTCGGATCCAAGGGTAAGGATTTTGCATTTTTCCCAGCGCTTTGCCCACTATCACCGAAAAACACTGGGATCCTAATTTAGGGATCCAAGAAATTTTTCCGGCCTCCCAACTACGATTTTACCAAACTTAGTCGCAAAATGCTGGCTCCCTGGCGGAAAACAATTTTTTGGATCTTGAAAGTTTTTTGTTTGTCTCGAAAATTTTTTTACCGTCATTGTAAACGTGCGTAATTGAATTGAAATGCATATCCATTCTCAAGCACCTCCGTCACTAACAACCTTCTTTGTTAAACTCAGATACTGATTTTTTTTTATTGCTTTATTTTTCCTAATCTGCTTTGGTCTGAGGGATTATTTGGCTTGACTGAATCAAACAACGCCGTTTGTGGTTGTTTGTTAGAACTACAATGGTAAGTGGTTATTTGGTTTTTAATTGGTATACAAACAAGTGGATTTTATGTAAATTAAATTCATTCCCTGCAAAATCATATGCGAAGCGCATTATTGAAATCAACAGCTTTATAAAATGGGAGTATGAAAATTTAATCGTCATCTAATTCAGAGCGGTTGCACACTTTTCCGTATTTCTTAGCAATCACTGGGGAACCAAATTCACTTTCTGAACTGTTCTGATTGCTCTTCTCGCCCGTTTCTCCCATTTTGCCCCCATACCTCCCGTGCTTCAGATAAAATGAATGAAATTAGCGGTTTTGAGGTTTGGCGTTTAATGGCTTTTCCAGGGTTTGAAAAATACCAGCCACATTTGTATTGAAATCTTTATGGGAGTATGTCCGTTGTATATATCCTTGATCAGGTACCGCAAGTTTGTCTTCTGGCACTATATCAACGTCAGGCAAAATGTTATCACTAGATTGCGAAAACATGTCCCCACCCCCCTCCCATTCCTTCTCTAACAAAATCTGGTTCATAAAAGTATCCTCAAGCGTTAGGTAATGTTTAAAGGGAAGGGTCGCAATAGTATCATTCAAAAGGAATTGCTTTGAGCTGAAACAGTTTAGTGCAACTTTGTTCACAATAATAGATTGAATCTCATGCTGAGCAGATCGAATGCTCACTTTTTTCACTCGTAACATCGTGTTATCAAACAGGGCGTCCTAAAATTTTGATATTTTGATGAGTTAGAAATTTGTGACTATTCCAAGCGATACCTTTAGCGCTGAGTTTTTGGTTGCTTCCTAAAACAAAATAAAATTTATTGATTAATTATTGGTCTTTTTTCTAGCAAAGGGTTCCTTTTAGATTTTACATTGATAATTAAAACAAATTCTTTAGCGTTACTAACCTTGAATCTTCAAAGAAAAAAGTTTCGGTTTTAGGCCAACAAATTCCTCTATTGTTTTCCCTGCTAACTCATCTTTCCACTTCAAAACCTTATGTCCGTTCGAGTCGCTGTACAATGGTGAAGTTTTTGGAAAATTGGAGAAGTCAAAGTGTTCACTCATTTCCTTTAAGTCCTCGTAAACATCGTTTGTTTTTACTACATATAAGAAGCTGTCCGTATCTGAGTATAGCAGTTTGAGGTTCAAGTTCGGTCTCATTTGAGTATGCGTATGATGAAAGTTGAACATAAAGGCCTTTGCTAGGTCGAGAATCACTGCTTCAACTATCGTTGGTTCATCTCATCGGATCGATGTAAGATTGAATGTTACAGATGCCAAATTTTCATCTATTATTTGAAAAGATTTAAGAGAGCTATTGCAAAGCTTTTGCATTAACTCGTTCTCATTTCGAATTATACTTAGTTTCCTTTTATTACGTTTGGACTCCATTGTTTTCACAAACGCACTGTTCACGATGAGCTGATAAAAATTTTCTCGAAATTGATTCTATGCTGTTTTCTTCAACTCAGTGTTTTTGACTCTACAAATGGAGACATCCATTTAGCTTGCCGGAATTGCAGCACTCTATGAATGTGAGTTTCCTTTACTCCTAACTGAACATAGAGTTGAAAGGTCAAGTAGAGCAGCACATAACCCTCTTTTCTTTGTAGAGACTGGATGAGTTTGGGTACCTTTGGTAGGCTGGTGAATGCCGTTTCTCCCAGCATTTTTACTTGGTTCGTGCTTAAATCGGGCAGTTCAACGATTTCTTTCGAGGGCGCTGGTGGGTAATCTTTGAAATAGTCGTGTACTTCCTCGGGAACTCTAGGTCTAACTCAGCTATGTATCCCCACTCACTGTCCTCTTCTGTAAGCCTATGTTTCGGTAAATCAACGAGGTCGTATGCCCACGAGAAGTCTTTTAAGGGTAGTGAAAAATGCTGCATTATGCCTCCATAGAGATTATTCGCATCTTTGTTTAAAATATACAAAGATTCTTTGTTTTTATCGAAATCGGCTAAGTAGTGGTTGTTTGCCTTCCAGATATTTTTAACATATACTGATGACATTCCACCACGTATCATGCTTTCTACTAGGTCTAGGTGGTCGCTTTAGTTAGCAGTCTCAGATCCTCCTTACACACTTTGAGAAACACATCGCCTGACAAATTACTCGCTGTGTAGTTATGAGCGCAATCCACTTGGTAAGTTTCATAACAAACTGATCTAAACGCTTCCCCGAGTAGTCGACAGGCGAATTTACTAAAAACTTGACTTGCATGGTTGTACTCACTCGGGTTGACACTAATTTTACCACCGGCTAGACTGTTTGTCCACAGTCTTTGAGCAGGCAACCGGGGTTCATTGAAATTTTTAAAGTTGTCCACATAATTGTATAGGTAGAAAGCCTTCTTTTTCAAGAGTTCAATTTTTTTGGTAGAGCAACCTTTCCTTTTGAAAAAGTTATCGATTAAGGTGAATTTTTGAGCAGGCAAATTGTTGAAAAGTGTTGAAAGTGAAGACGACGTGAATTTTAAAGAATCTATGAACCGCAAATTTTCGCAAACACTTTAAAGCTTCCCATATTTGTCTCGGTAATTTTTTATCAACACCAATGTTTTTAAGTCTATGAATTTTTCTTCAGTGCTGCGAATCACCGAGAAAAGTTTGTTCCGATTACTTTTGCTTAATGATCGAACGATGCAATGAGGATCATAGTTTGATAAGTTATGTGCGACCACGGATGTTAAATTTGTTGTTTTGTGATTGATGTTGCATCTATTGTGGGCCCAACCCAGAAACTCATCAGTGTGGTGACAATGGTCGAGGACTTTTTCCTCGACTTCGCCAAACAGCTCCTCACAGATCCAGCACTGTGTGTCCTCTTTTTTAAACTTGCATTTGCCCGTGAACGCATAATGCCGCCTCTTCTTGGCGTAAGCTTCCTTCGCTAACGTTTCAAGGCTTTGTAGCAAACGATCAATGCAATCCGGCCCTCGCTTCAATTCAAACTTGACCACTTCAAGTTTTTCATTGTCAACGACTGCCAGGCCACACCCGCAGTTTTGATGTTTCTCAATTGTTTGCGTGTTGGTCTTGTCTGGGTCAGGCTCTGCACCGGAAACGGGTAAAGTTAACGATTCTAAGTCGAAGTAAATGACACGCGGGACAAACCAGCGAGCATTAATGTTATTGAAGATGTGCTGGTCCTTGTCAGCGTCTGGAATAGTTACTTGCACTTCATCTCGTTGATAGCAAATTGCTTGATGTCGATGTAATACGTCTAAGAGAAGCACGTATGAAAGCATCTTCGACAAATTTCATTCCAACCCCTGAGAGCTCATTTTCAAATGAAATTAACCAGCTTTGCCAGGTAATTTATCAGCACATAATGATGTACTGATCCATCAGAGATTAAAAGAAGGTCCATCACAAATGTTTTCTACAACTCTTTCGAAATTCGAACCGGTATCAGTTCATCTGACAAGTACCGAAAAACATTGATTTGAACGTTGTTCATTCTCTCAAATTTGTCAATGTCTAGAATGCTCCTTGGCATATCGAATTCTCTTTCAATCTTGACTATTTTTATTGTTTCTTTTTTCGTTTCGTTTACCACGGCTTCTTGAACGTTGTCCTCGTCTTTGTCCTTTTATCGCTTTTCCCTTCATATGTTGTTTTTTTGTCTTCTTTTGACATCCTTCTGATGCTTTGTAGAGAGCAGGCACAATTTTCAAATTTGAGCTGCAATGAAGCAGTAGGAAAAACGTTTGTTGTTGTTTTTTGTTTCATGTTGACCAGGTTGAAATTTTGTTTCTTCAGGTCTTTTCAGGTCATTACGTAGGTAACTCACAGCGCACATGGGAAAATTATTGCAAATTTGATGGAAATTTTGGAATTTTTCTCTAATAACCATCCGCTTCCATGCAAAGCAAAGCACTTGATAGTATTCAACCCGACGCCTTACAACTCCCTCTAAACACAAATTTTGCATTTGCAACCCGCTCAATTCACAACGAGTCTTGCGCCCAATGGCTTGTCAATTACCATCTCCACATCCATGTTCTCATCGAAGTGACAAAAGAGTGTGTCGACGTAGTGAACAAGATGAACTCAACCACTGTCGTTGTACCTTGTCGACTCTCATCTTTCAAACATCTAATTGCTGTCAACTACAACAGTTCTTTCAACAACACAACTGACATTGGTGGTGCTCCTCTGCGGAGAAGGTAGCCAGAAGTTTGCTTTGCTTCACAAACTCGATCTATTCAAACTCAAACTGATTTAATCACTAATGTAACAATTGATCGTTTCGTTTACCACGGCTTCTTGAACGTTGTCCTCGTCTTTGTCCTTTTATCGCTTTTCCCTTCATATGTTGTTTTTTTTGTCTTCTTTTGACATCCTTCTGATGCTTTGTAGAGAGCAGGCACAATTTTCAAATTTGAGCTGCAATGAAGCAGTAGGAAAAACGTTTGTTGTTGTTTTTTGTTTCATGTTGACCAGGTTGAAATTTTGTTTCTTCAGGTCTTTTCAGGTCATTACGTAGGTAACTCACAGCGCACATGGGAAAATTATTGCAAATTTGATGGAAATTTTGGAATTTTTCTCTAATAACCATCCGCTTCCATGCAAAGCAAAGCACTTGATAGTATTCAACATGTGCTCAATAAGTTTAAAAAAATTGTCCTCATTCTAGTCCAGCATAATCAACGCGAACCATGTCTTTGAGAAGCATGAATTTGTATGGTTCCTCTTCTTCGCCACTGATGTAATTGATCATGCATACTTCGACTGAAAGTTGCATTTTCATTCATCCTTGCTGAACGTGATCAAAAATCACATCATCTATGATTTTTTTTCTTCGTCATCATTAAATCGAGCAAATCAACCTCTTCTTCTTTGAAATTCAGTTCAAATTTTTTCAAGGTACCGTTGAAAGCCGTTTGACTTGGTGTTAAACTTGATCGAAGATGCCCGTGCGGTTGGTCAGGTGTTGTGTTATTGTCATTGCTGCCAACCGTAGAAGCAACAGTAGAAGCAGTATATACTGGCAGTCCGTGCTTAATGTTCATGTGACTTTGATCTTTTGATATTGATGATTTTGTTATTCATATGCTTGTGAAGACTATTTTACAACAAGCACAGCGTTTATTTGTTGATTGGCAGTGATCAACTCCGATGTGCTGCCTTGTTTCAGAAAAAGAAGTGAACTCTTCAAGACACTCGCCACATTTGACATTTGGTTGAACTGGGCCTTGAATATGGCGAATTTTCTTTTTGTGTCGTCTTAGGTTCTTTGTCGACCTGACGACTACTCCACATATATCGCATTCCAGGTCAGTTCTTGTTGCTGAAGAGTTGGGCATTGTTTCGTTTTTTGAGTTTTGATATAATCTAATTTGATATGAAGATCTTTGTTTTGTTTGCTTGAATCAAAAACTGTTAAATTTGAGGAAGCAAAAGTCAAAATTAATTTTTACTTTAGGGATGGGGTGTTAATTTTTACCTAGACGCAGGCGTGGGTTGAAGGTGATGAATTGCGGTATATTCTTAACCTTGTTTTCTTTTTTGAATTTATAGGGCATTCCTGTTAAGGAAATCATTACTAATACTTTGTGGTTTGACTAATTCACTTCAAGTAGATACATTTACCTTCAATTCTTTCTTGAACACTTACGTTTTCATACGTTTGGATTAAAGTGACTAATTTGAGCACGTATATAATGCAAAACATTAATGACCACCGCAGCCAAATGTAGGGAGAAAAGTACAAAACTCCTTCATCATTATTTTTTTTCAGTTTTGGTTTTTTCAACTATTTCAATAATGAAATTTTTTTAACTTAACAAAAGCAAACTGACTAATTTGATTAGAACCAGAGGTTCAGAGCGTCAAGTTGTCTGGAGTTTGGGATGAAAACTTTTTCTAACTTTTTTCGAAAAACTGTTTTTTGAAATTTTCACATTTTTCTAAAAATGAGATTTTGACTAATTCAAGGTTCTGAACCTGGTAATTTTTGATCTGATAAAGGTAGACGCTTGGTAATTAAGACCTTTTGTTCTCCTATGGTAGAGCAAGCCATTGGGAGCAACACTTTTTCACCTGGCTTATTGCTAGAGTGAGGAGTGACTTGTGAGTTTGAGGGCAAAAAAAAAACAAAAAAAATTCAGAAATTAAAATTAAATTAAAATTTTGTTTTCAATAGTTTGCTATGATTTTTCTTTATAATACTAGAAAACAAAAGGGGTTCTGCAATTATTCTAGTGCAACAAAACCTTGTCTATATAAAAAATAGACGATTTTAACGAACATTCTACCTGATACGCTATCTATCTTTTTATACCTTTTTCTTATTAACTTTCTTTCTAAATTTCACAGAAAAAAAACATACTAAATTTTAATTTACCCAATTAACATTGAAACAATCAAATATATTCAGAACAATCAAAGTATATATACACACAAACAGAAATCAAACACATCAAACCAAAATAATCAAACAATTTTACGCTTCTTGGGCTCATAGCAAGCTGCTACTGGCGGCGTCTCTGGAATGTTCTCGGGAGCAGCTGATTCAACATTAACCTCGGAGGGCTGTGACGCAGATTTGATTGCTGTTGTTATTGTTGTCACGTCTGCAGTCGAGTCGGGAGGAGAGGAGACTGACTTCGTTGACTCGATGCCGCAGTACGATGCACGCTCTGCCAAGTCCCTCAAGTACCATTCCTGGTTTTCATACAAGGGAATGGTCTCGCAGTCGTAGCGAAAAAAAAAGATTTATTTTCCAGGTGATTGCTTGAGATATCCGGGGTCGTTGATGTCAGTCTTGTCCAGAGCAGGGCAGGTTTCGGTCTCTGTGGAGCTGTAAAAGGTACTTTTTCTGCTCTGACGCAGAAAGGTAATCTGGTCGAGTAAATAATTGGGAAGCATCGCGTGTCTTTTAGTGGTCCAATCTAATACTCCTGGTCCGAGGGTCGACAAGCCAAATCGTTGAATGTAGAAGGTATTCTCTCCGGTTCTTGCTGCACGATGACGACCGTTTCTCTCATATAGTTATCGTTCGCTCAATTTCCGAAGTCGGAATTTTTTTCAGAAGACTTGTCATGGTTACAGTTTGAATTTTGTCTTTCTTTCAGAGCTGAGTATCAACTAAGTCGTTTGAATGAGAAAATAAAAAAGTAGCATATAAGTTTGAAAAAAGTATGAGGGTGTGTGGGCTGTGGTTGGGGTTGTGGGTGGTCTAAAGGTGTGGCCTATAGCTTTTCATCTGTTTTATGGTGGTGGTAGGCAGATGTGTGACAACGCGGACATACTTAAGATCAAAACATCAAAGAATCCCCATGGCATCTTTTTAATTATAATCAAAGGCAAAATGACAAAAAAAAACAAGGATTTCCAATACAAGGTTTGTGTACCGACAGGCAAACCAAAATCATGTTTTATGTGTTTATTACGTTTCATCAAACAAAAATGATCAATGTTACAAAACATTTAATGTCTCATAAAATTCTAACCGCAAAACCAGTGAAATGTTCCCTATTAGACCAGAAGGTTTTTGTTATAGATAAATGTAACTTAATCTAGATCGCAGCAAGCCGGAAAAGGAGTTATAAATGTCTCCACTTCAAAGTGAGTACATGTATGCCGACATGGAACCGTCATTGAGATTTATGACCCAATCAGGGCTTGCCAGACAGAAATGACAGATGCAATGAACAATTTGCTATCCCATAAATTTCCAACCGCAAAATCTTATTAATTTATCCCGCTAGAGGCTGTGGGCGCGCCATAAAAACAAGTCCACAGGGATTTGTTTATCTTCTATCCAATTCATTGTTCATTTTACTCCCTCATAAAACAGTTGAACCAACAAGTCAATACCATTACCACCACCACCACTATGTACTCGTCGGTAGAAAATGATAGACTTTTACGACAATTTTCAAGATGTATCTTCGGGAGAAAAACGCATTGTACGAGTTGGAACACGAAAGTTTTTGACAAAACGGATACATATATAACAAAAAAGTTGTACAAAAAAATGGAGATGTCGTGTTTAAATGTATTCAAGCAGTGACTTTGACAGCAAGAGAATTTGATTGTTTGGCAGATTATTATTCAACGATTAAGAAATTGGTTAAAAAACAAACAGATGAAAAGACATCATCTTCTTCCTCCTCCTCCTCCCCATCCTCAACTGTAAATGAGAAACATCATAAAAGACGATACACGTCAAAACGATCAGTCCGTCCCGAAAAAGAATGTGATGAAAGTGGCGATGAAAACGACGCGGATGATGAATACTTGATTAATAAAAAGTGTAGAGTTGCCTGAAACAGAAAAACAACATCTGAATAATTTGATTTAACCAACAGAATGGTTGAAGCAATGTATGAGCAGTCGCCAGATTTTTTAAAAAACTTTCGGAAGAATTTCAAATTTTTTTCTGAACACTAAACCCGACGCCTTACAACTCCCTCTAAACACAAATTTTGCATTTGCAACCCGCTCAATTCACAACGAGTCTTGCGCCCAATGGCTTGTCAATTACCATCTCCACATCCATGTTCTCATCGAAGTGACAAAAGAGTGTGTCGACGTAGTGAACAAGATGAACTCAACCACTGTCGTTGTACCTTGTCGACTCTCATCTTTCAAACATCTAATTGCTGTCAACTACAACAGTTCTTTCAACAACACAACTGACATTGGTGGTGCTCCTCTGCGGAGAAGGTAGCCAGAAGTTTGCTTTGCTTCACAAACTCGATCTATTCAAACTCAAACTGATTTAATCACTAATGTAACAATTGATCGCTTCATTAATATTTTGAACGGTGATAATGCCGCCGAGTTTTTTCAAAATTATTGGTATTATTTTGAGTGGGTATGGTCGTTTAGAATTTATGTTATATTTATAATGGAAAAAAAATTAAATTCTAAAAACAATTTTTAGTGCCTGCGATAACGCCAGGGGCAAGTGTTCTAGCAAAAAAAAAACAAGAAAAGGTTTGGAATAAAAGTCAATAATAAATCATTAAAGAAAATCATCAATGTCACAAATTTATAACATCAAATGTTTAGTGAAACGCACCATGTCATGGTCGTTTACTTTGAAACCTATAGGAAGTTTGGATGAAATTATAACAGGAGCAACATGAATACAATGAAGTCCACACAAGACCGAGTTTGCTGATTGAATTGGCTTGTTCATCAGTATTTGGTTTCCTTGATGAATAGACTATCTCATGTATTTGTAAACATGTGGATAATTGTGTAGTCTTTGTCCAAGAGGATCTGCAAAGAAAACTTGATCCCCGGCTTGAGCGAATAAAAGCCAATGAGTTCGTGGCTGGTCTGAGTTGGATGCAATCACTATCATAAAAACTTTGTCGCGTTTCGATAATGATCTAAATGCTAAGTTAGATGAAAAATTACCTCTAACCCGGTGTTTCAAATGCCTGCATTGGTTAATTAGCTCAGTAATCTGTTGATTTTCCATTTTTTCCGATTCAATTCATGTTCTATCGGAACGCACGTAAACTGTTGATGCACGCTCTCCCATGAAGATTATCTCCACTTTTTCCCCCAGCGGTGCATCAAACTTCAGTTCTACTGAAATGGTGCAATTGGCCAATTCAGGATGAATAAAATTATGTGGAGCCTCCTGAGTAGATGTGAGATCAAATGCCCTATACAATGATTGTGATAATTAGCCAAACTGATTCCATGACTATTGTTAAACACAAAGTCTAGAGCATCGAATGTGTTATAGTATCTTCTTTTGTAATCAGTCGTTGACACAGAAGTACGTGCAATGGGTAGACCGTTTCGGTAAACAATGATTTCATCCAGCTGAAGTTTTTGATAATGAAACAGGTTTGTTCGGTTATTTCCCAGGTATGCTGTATTCGAGCTCATTGCCCAAATCATTCGACAAACTGGCTCTTTGGCAAAAACAACTATTTGTCGCCAGCTTTGCATACCAGTTATTTTCAAAAAATTTCGGTAAAACTTCAATATAATTGTATATTGCGGGTGTTTTCAACAGAGTTGTTTCTATCTATGATAGTACAATATCTGTTACTGTCATTTTGCGAACATATAGGTCTCAGTGATTTGAACTTGGTAATGTTTATTAGGTTGATCGGAGATAATAACAAAGTCATAAGGAGACCGTCTAACAGAAAATCTCATTGTAACCCCGCTGATAAGATGTTTGTCAAAGATAAAATTCACGAGCAATTTTACCAAATAAGCGGAAGTCGCTTGATGCAGCTACAATTCGCTTGCGTTCCACGACATCTTCAGTCCATTCATTAGTACCATAAATACCTCAGGATTATCTTCATAATAATAACAATGACAAGCAAGCCAGGTTTTTTTTGCATCTTCACCGTGTGAAAAAATTCGTCTCACTGAAGCCCTTATGAGCGATGTTGGCATAAGTTGTTGAAGTTTTTTCTCCATTCAAGGATATTGTGCATTCGGAAAATAAAGATGAAAGTGAATTATTAACCAAACTTGGGGTGCCTCCTTGTGCTGCCTCTGTAGCATGAGTTCGCAGTACATTACAATTATTTTGAACATTGCGTGCTACAATCTCCAAGCGAGTTCGTTGAAGATCGATAAAGTTGTTTCTATCTCCTAAAACTTCAAATTCAAGCATAGGACCATCAGGTGAATAAGATGGACCAATTTTTGGAGTGAATGCATTTTCAAACGTAACGAGTAGAGG
>NC_087062.1:82216011-82293511 GCF_963678635.1 Symsagittifera roscoffensis
AGACAAAGTAGAATCTGAAATGGAATATTTCATCGCAACTTCAACAATTCCGCCTCGCAATCAAAGAAGGTGCTGGTTTGAGGCACACCAGCGTCCGTGATCATTACTTGAGAGTTTTATCGAATATTTCAGAAAAACAGACATTTTCCGTGAAACTACCGTTCTCAAAACTACTTGTAGAACTCCCGTTTTTTTTTTAAAAAAAAACTCAATATAATCTTCAAACCTATGAATGTTTTTACTTTTCAAATAAAAAGTAAGCAGTTATTTAAATCAGTTTTTCACACAATCTTTTCGATAGTTTCGAGTTAGTGTTGACAAACAAATTGTTTTGAGTCAAGGAAAAGTTCAGGAAATGAAGATTTCTAAAAAAAACTACAGATCATCATGCTTTTTTTGGAACTTTTAAGTTATTGTTTTTGTCGTCGATAACTAAGCTTAAATCAATTACTCTTTAATTCTTGTTGCATCCCTATAACAAGTCCCAGATCGGTTTAAATAAAATGATAAAGATTCAAATTAATTTTTTTTTGAAATCGCTATCCTATAATATTAGTTTGCTTCATTTTTTGGTATTTTGTTTAGATTATGCAGCTCATGCCTGTTTATCATTATACTGTAAGTTTATCATTATAAGTTTATCATTATAAGTTTATCATTATACTGTAATCAGTTGAAAACAAGTTTTTGTTTTATCCTATTATATTCTTGACAAGCTATCTTTGTAAAATACTGAGAACTAACCAATCATGATCAATTCATAACTTTAACAATAAATTGTAAGGCTGAAACTATTTATTGTTTCAGCCAGAACAAAACAAATTTAATTTAGCAAATAGTTGTTCTTCCTCAGAACAATTTTTGATATCTAGCTTCGTAAACACCAGTGCACACTAGATCTTTTGATACTTTGAGATATAAGAGTAAGCTTAAAATTGGTATTAGAATAAGAAGTCGCACGAACCTATCCGACCGAAAATAAAATGGCGTGACGAGCAGACGGTGTACCTTATCCGAAATTACTCTATGAGTGAGCCACCCTGGACATAAACTCATCTGGTGCGACCAAAAGTCTCGAACAGACCTCTGGATGTTTAGATTTAGCAAACACAAAATCGAAATAAGGTCCAAAAACAAACCGCAAAATATTGAGAAGTATTAAAAAATTACCTCCACGTCTCATTTAGTCAAATCAATACTGCCGAATATTCAAGCTTACACCAGGTCAAAACCCGAACAATTTTTACGTCGTGAAACTAAAAAGCAGACTGCAACGATTATTTCTCTACAAAATTATCAATGCAGTACATTTTCATTCACTATTATGAAATAAAACATTTGGAGTAGTAAGATTCATTTCCAAGATATATACCTCTAAATGTTGTGTAACTAGGAGTTGTATATTACCAAGCCGATTTAGATAAGTCTTTTAGTCTAAGAAATCTGCATTAACCTAAAAATCATTGTAATATTGAAACTAACTAAATAAAAAAGTTATTACCTTAATTTAAATTAGTTTTATCAAAAATATAAAAAATTCCTTGCTTATTAAGGACTTCTGTCATCTTTAATTTTGCTTCTTTGTTTCTTCAACTAAAACGTAGCATATATTCACTCAAAACGAGTATAATCCAAACTTTACAATCTAATCTTTCCTAAAGTCTTTAATTTTCAATTTAAATCTTGTCAAAGCCTATCCTTGTTTTAAATCAACCAAAAAAAATCTTTAAGCCAGATCATCAAGGATATCCTTGGATCTTTTAAACTTTGTTTTAACTTTAAATTTGAATCAAACTAAATCAAACTCTTGATCATCAAGGCTTTCCTCGGATCAATTAGAACAATTTTGTTCCTGACTTTTTTACAAACGTACCAGAACTCTACAACCTTTACAAACGTACCAGAACTATAAGATAAATTTCAAATAACTAACCATTTCAATTAAGACAAACAGAGAAGAACTTCGGTTACTCATCCTTCACTTGAGCCCCTCCTCTTAATAGACCTAGGCCAAAACATATCCGAAAACTTGTCAGCCTTAAAATAAAATCCAACAATCTACTTCAGTTCTAATCATACTGAATTTTTGTGGGTTGATTTACTATCCCACAACTTTTGATCAGAAATTGAAAACCTAAGTAAAAATAAGTTTTCTCATAAAACTTAACCATTCGAGAAAGTATGAAATCATTCTAACGAGTCAATATACTCCCTCTCCAACCCGTCTATACGCGACAATCTAGCCCCACGTTTAAAATAACCCCACAAAAAATGTAAAAAATCTACAAATAAGGAAAAAGAAAACCTAACCTTTCAATTTTGCAACCATCACTACAACACAATGTCAAAAGATAATTTTCGTCAAAAGATAAGTTAGGAAACAAACAAAGAATTAAACTCCACAAGTGTTGAATTAAAGGAGAAAGATACGATCTGATAATTACACCGCATAATTAAAAATAGGATACATCAGATCAAAAAAAAGGAGACGTTAATCCCAAAACAGAAACAAATAATTAAGTCAACATTTTCCAGAACAGGAAACGCAGTTTCAGAATCTGACTCAACAACAAAACAAGATTTTCAAAATTTTCTAGATTTAACCCACGACAAAAATGATTCAGTAGACAATGAAAGATATTTTTCAGAATGAGACTACACAACAGCATCATCTAAAAAGGTAAACGCTGATAAAAAGTCAATGTTCGCAAACCAGTATACAACCAGATTTCAGCTTCCTTTTTTGGAAACTTTGTTTGAAAAAGTCGTGTCCATTTTAGGAACGTGTTGCACCAAAAAACGTTCATTAATGTTATGGTGCTGTATCCAAAAAGAGAACTCTTTTAAGGACTTAAACCTTCCAAATAAGTAAAAGTATACACAAAAAGAATCGCACAAATAAATGACCATGAGTTGTTTGCTGTAAAAGTAAGAAATATTGCTGATATCTTTGGAAGTCTGATTTCAAACCTGATCATGCAAGATTTTGAATTTTGAAAATCTTTAAGGAAATGAAGGAAAATAAAACTTTGCAGGGGACTTTCTTAAAAATTTGGGCATCGAGTAGGGGATGATAAGAGTCTTTGACATGTTAATGTACGAGTTTTTGATTAATTTCAAATTTACTAAAATAAATTTAAAAAATTTCTTGTCATATGTAGATCAGCCGTAAGTTTGAAGCTTTGATACGCATTTTGTGGATCAAAACTAAACTCTTTGATTGAGTAAGTTGCATTACCTTTACTTAGTCAGAAAACTCTATTTTGGACAACAAAAACGTCCGAAAAATTGTGAAAAAGGTAAGATACAACGCCTATTTCATCAATTAAAAAATCAAGTGGAATTTTTTTGTTTTTCTTGCAGAGTATTTCGAGGAATATGTTTTCTATGTGACATTTTTCAAATAATGAAAGAAACCAATTATTCAATCAGTTTTAATTATGGTCAATTTTGACTGGTAGAAAACGTTCTTTTTTGCTTATTTTTCTCTAGGCGACAGCAAATGGATTAATTTCATTCTATTTTTTTAAAGCTGAAAACAATTGTTCTAAGTATTGTTTAAGTATTTGAAAAGTAAACAAGTATTTCCCGAAAAGTTCAAAGTAAGTGAAAGTCACTGAATAAAGTTTTGGGACATTTCAAATTTCCTTTTTTGTTATGTACCAAGTATTTATTTTGATGTTAGTACTATCTAAATTGCCCAATTTTGTTAGATGCCGTCCCTGAATAGAAACGAGAAAGTGAAATGTGGAGACTGTGGAAACATGTATGTTGTAGAGCATGCAGCTCGGCATCAAAAATGATGTACTAAAGGAGCTATTTATTGCCCTAAGTGTAGGTATTTCATTTACAGTCAGCATGAAACGAACTATCACGTGGCGTGGTCATGAAGCATGCTCCATCAACTTCCAAGCGAGCAACGGTTTGCTCGACTTGTGAAAAAAATTTCCGAGTTACTACTCTCTCCACCAACATCGCAGAAAAAAACATGGAGCGATACAACGGAAGCCCAGCAATACTGTAGCGGACTTGAACAAGACTGTGGAGGAGGAAGGGGAAGATGGAGAAAAACTCAAGGACTTGAGTGCTTGCCAACATTTTCTGGTGGATACGGAGATGGAAATCGGGAGACATACGTTATCTAACTTCCAAATGTCAAATTTAGATACTAAAGTAATCAACAAGAAGCTGGATTAGGTATTTAATAAGGTGGATTCCGCTGCAATAATCAATATTGCTCTTAGATTTGTTCTTCTTAATGTCGAAACGGGAGAAAATTGGTATGTACGAAAGCCGATTTGATTACAATCCAGGGAAAAGTCGAAATTTTATATTTTGGAGCAATGCACACATAAACGCCAGAACACAAAGTGGAATTTCAAGTTGATCACAATTGTCACTTTTTTGCTGCACTACCAAAAATATTTCAATGGGATGTCCAAAATCTATTTTACCCGAGCCTTTACTACTAAATAAGCAAGTAAACTGTCTTTTATCGGACAAAGATAATCAACCATACAAAGATCATTTTTGCCTTTTCCTTGCGTTAGCAGGGTAATTGCATGGCTATAGTAACCTCGTGTCTCATACATCTCAGCTGTTTACAGAGTTTGTATCAAAATCTGGATACGACCCGAAGAACATTCCTGGAGTCTCAAATGATGATATAATTCTCGTAGAGGGAATAATTGAAAGCAGAATATTCATTTACGTTTATGACTTTCAGGAAGGAGAAAATGTTTGAGAATTAGCCAGAAAAAGCAATGGTTCGCAGTCGTACACAATCCGTAGTTCGATAAAACCGTGAATTTAATAAAATTCAAACACAAAATATTATTCACACAATTTATTTTGATCTTTTTCAAAGTGTTTTCGAAGCCAGAGCTGTGAATGTTTCTTTAAAAGACTATTTCCGTTCAACAACCATATCATTCACACAATTGATATTGATTCTTTTTTATAGTTTTTCCGATGCCCCAGCTGTGACTGTTTCTTTGAAAGATCAGACGTTTTTTACAAACTTCTAATCAGATGTACATATCGAGTTCGACATATTTATCCCAAAAACTCACACACGTTACGGGAAACAGTATTCCAGAAACTGGACGGATTCAACATTCCCTACACTGAAGATCCAAATTTATTTGGTAATGTAGCAGTTTTTGTAGCAAGAATTGAAAGCAACCGTAACCACTGTTTGGATTGGAAAAGATATCCCTATTTTGGTCTCAATATCTTCAAATCTGCAAGGTGATCCAATTTTCCTGTGTAAAAATGATTCAGAACTCCTAGTAATTGGAACTTCTGGCTGAAAAGGGCAAAGTAGAGATGAGAATAAAATTTCAAGAAACCGAAAATTTTGTCAAAAATCGAGCCGAAAAGATCATTCACAAACTCAATGCTAGAATTTCAACAAAAACACTACAAGTCTTCGGGTATGAAGATGAATTGTGCAATGAGTTGAGGATGGCAAGGAAGATGATATGTCTCCACAATTCTTGAGAATTCAAAAAAAAATCAGCTGAATAGCTTAAAACTGCATTTAGAATGCTATGTTGTACTGTGCCCTTTCGGATTCAGCAACGGGAGATTGAATCTGAACCTTGAGAATTTTTATTTGATCCCGTACCTTATATGTGACAGAGAAAATGAACCAACAAAATTTGAACAGGTAAAGGATTTCATATTCCTCAAATTTGGAGATGTACAGTTTCGCGATTTAAAGAAGTTTATGGGAGAAGCAACAACATTGAATTTGTTTCGGAAAGCCTCTAAAGCAAGTGAAACCAAAAGTTTTTTCCGAAGAAAGGTTTGACTGTCTAGACAAGCTCGACTGTACGGAATAGCCTTCATATGAAGCCTTTTTCACTGAGCTGAGAAACAACAATCCCTAGAAAAAGATTTCAATTATTACCTAAAACTGGTAAATGATTGTCATGGTCAAAAACGTAGATTGAAAAAGCTACAACTTCAATCAATTCTACCAACAATTTTCGAAAGTTACTCTTATTTTAAAAGCATCTGGGAACAACACAACTTGTAGGTTTTCACAGACTTCTTAAGATTGTATATTAAAAGAGATGTTGTTCTTATTCATGAAAAATTTCAAAAAAAAACGATAGAGTTTTACCGTGATGAGGGAATCGACATGCTGAAACTGGGATGCACGCTTCCAAATCATGAAAATATCTGCTTACACCATATGACAAATCACAAATTCTACCCAATATTTGAAAGGGTGACAAATTGTTATGTGAGAAAACAAAGAAGAGACTGTTGGTGATCCATCAATAGTTCTTACTGTTTCCGAAAAGTTGTTGTCGATCCAATTTATATTCGTATATTGTCGAAAAAAATTGCAAAACAATAATTGGAGTTGATGCTATTCAATTATATTCATCCTCAATGTGTCAGGAGATGCCGACCGAATTTTATGGGATTTTGCTTCTAAAACTGAACAATTCAAGACTAGAAAAAACAGAACAAGAAATTTCGAGATTATGGTTATGTCGTTCTATCGAGAATTGAGACCAGAATGTAAGCATACGAAAAGCATAAGTGCTCAACCGGAAAGCATAAGAAAATTGATTGTTTTCATGTTGATGGCTATTGCGATCATTGTAAAACAGTATTTGAAGCTATGGGCTGCTACTATCACTCCTGCTCCTGCCAAGAAAACCTTCCATCTTTGTCAGGTGAAGATATTGAAAAGGGAAATCAGAAGCAAGGAATTAATGAGTTGATACGAGAGTATATGTAAGAAAAGCTTTTCATTTTTCAAGACACGGTGGAGTGTGAGTGGTGGGAGCAATTTGAAACAAATTCTTCAGTTAAGAATTATGTCAAGATAAGCTTTATTTACAAAAGACCTCTGTCTACTGATTTTTTAATTGAACAAATACAGACGGATCTTTTTTTGGTGGTTTCCAAAATGATTCGATAATTCTCGACAAGTTTAAGTCCACACTTTCAAATTTTCCTCCAATTTTTAAAAGTTATGACATCTGCCGAAACGATATTTGAGACTACATAAAAAAATGCCGAAAAAAAGAATTTTTTAAAGCGATTGAATGTTGTGAAGTAAAACTATTGAAATCGACCAGTGAACATAGAGAACCAATAAGTGTAGGCTTTTTTTCTTCAATATGCCAAACTCAGAACGTTGGAGTTATAATACAATTTTTTCCACAAATAGAGTGATGAGATTAAATTTGAGGAACCGGAGATGGATACGGACTTTTTTTATCTAGCATTAGCCGGTGCGAGCTTGGAGGATTGTATATTACCTAAGAAAGCTCAAGGGACACAAATTCATCGAAATGACAAGGACGTCTTTATATCAGATACAAAGAAGAATTTTTTACCACGTGCAGGATGCACTGTTTCAAAAGGTTTGATAAACGAGAACCTGGATTATTGATAGGAAAAATTTGTTGTTCTTGAAGGTTGTGATTGTGCAGCAAGACGTTTTGCTGCTATGACAGTAAGAGTAATAAATTCACGTTCAGTACCATGGACTCAACAAAAGAACGCTAAAAGATACTGGGGATGGGCCAATGTCTAAAGACAGACAAATTCTTGATGAAGCTATCAGTTTGAAGTCAACAAATCGTGGATTCAGAACATCCAAACATTTAGTCGGAACATATTAACAAACTAAGAAAGGACTCAGTTACTTTTACCCGAAAAGGAAAATACTTTGTGATGGAATACATACTAAGAACCAATTCAAAACGTTGCAATGATTAAAAATGTTCAAAAGTTTTTTTCTAACTT
The DNA here is from genome assembly GCF_963678635.1 of Symsagittifera roscoffensis. Lineage (NCBI taxonomy): Eukaryota > Metazoa > Xenacoelomorpha > Acoela > Convolutidae > Symsagittifera > Symsagittifera roscoffensis. The sequence goes on from NC_087062.1 coordinate 82,223,788, forward strand.
TTCAACTGTAAATTAACAATTGATAGTAATTCATATTTTTTGGAAAACTTCATTTTTTTTTAACTTTCAGCAGGTTTCAGAATTTTTTTTTTCAATATACATTTAATTGGTTCAAAACAATAGTAAAAATCTATCTTGATACTTCGAATGTTCTTTACTATTACATAGAGATATCTATTAACTATCTTAAAGAATGGTAAGACCGGGCGCCAAAAAGTTTTGAAACCTACCATGTTACCATCTCAAACTTTTGGCAAAACCTATAACCTATCCTAATTTATGGGAGACCTATTCTCTATCTTAAAACATAGGTGGGTGAATGGATGCTCTTTTCCCTTTTTTAAAACATAAGGGTCACCAAGCACACCCCCTACATCCCCCTGATCACCACCAACATATACTACTGCCATCTGTGATAAGGCTTCGTACATCGGGTGCATTACTTGAGAAAGGGGAAAGAATAGGGTAGCATCAGTCTGCGAGACAGTGGAAAAAAAGTTTTTAACAGGAATATGGGTTGAAAAGGTGGTTAGGAAGAATTAGTGGGACTGGGTTTTGAGTCAAGGAGTTCACCGGTAGTTTCAACTTCTTAGTGAATAAAGTTCGTAATTGTATCAAAAACTGTTTGGTTTGAGTCACCCGAGTCCATGCGTGGCAATTAAGAATTAGTGGGACTGGGTTTTGAGTCAAGGAATTCACCGGTAGTTTCAACTTCTGAGTGAATAAAGTTCGTAATTGTATCAAAATTTCTTTGGTTTGAGTCAACCGAGTCCATGCGTGGCAATTAAGAAAAAAAATGGGGTAGGGGAAGAGGCGGTTAGGAAGAATTAGTGGGACTGGGTTTTTAGTCAAGGAATTCACCGGTAGTTTCAACTTCTGAGTGAATAAGGTTCGTAATTGTATCAAAAACTGTATTGGTTTGAGTCACCCGAGTCCATGCAGGGCAATTAAGAAGAAAAATTGGGTAGGGGAAGAGGTGAGGTCTGAAACTGTAAAAAGGGAGTTCTGGCGTTAGGAGGATAGGAAAAGAAATGGTTGAGGGATCCATCTTGGCGACTCAATATGGGCTACAAAGATGATTGTTTTGAAAACGAAAATTTAAGGTGTACTGTTTTTCAACAATTTGTTATTATGTATTGTCAAAAGTGAGTTGTTGGAGTGCTATATGAGATATAGGGCTACGTTGTTAGTTACTGGTAAGTATTATCAACTCGGTGGTCGAAAGCGTTTTTCTGTAAACTTGTAGAATTAGTGATATGTGTGGTGCTGTTTGTGTAGTATTTGTATTATCTTTTAGAGTATCATATAAGTTTGATTTTTGGTGAATACAAAAAAAATTGTTAGACAATTTTTTATTAAGTTCGCTAAATTGTGTCAAGAAAAATTTTGTGAATTGAAGTGGAAAATATTCCCAAAATTTCTGCGAATAAATTTCGTGTTACGCCAGCTTGTCTATTGACTTGTGTATGTATTGCGCATGCGGTATAGATTCCTTTGAATAGTGAGAGGAGAAATCCTACAAATTTAAAAATTGCGTAAAATATGGTCGATCCGTCTAAGATCCGTCCGGGTATGGGACAGAAGAAGAAATTTATCTTCGTTTGGGTTAAACTGTGCTTTTTTGTGGCTATTTTTAGATCCAAATGAAACAGATGTATCCCAAAAATTGTTCGGTGTGATTAGGTATCTACAGGTAACTTTGTTTTTATGAAATATAGGTATGCGTTGGTAGCATCTTTTGTCTTCAAAAACATGAAGTGTTGAAACTTTTTTAGAGCAAGTGTATTACCAAAGAATGTTACCTTCGTAATCATTGCAGTTATAGCGAATGCCTGATAAGAAGTATCCTGCTTGAGGTGTTGTACGTAATGCAGAAGCCAGAGATTTTAGTATTTGTGTTCGTTCTAGTTCACATAAATGATGTAGTGTTTCTAGTTCAAAGAAGGACTTTTCTTGAAAAATTCTGCTTAATGTGTAAAATAGTTTTAAATCGAGGTGAATATTGTAATGCATTGCACGAAAATTTATGTTATTACTTAGTGATAGTTCTTGTAACCTAGTTTTTTTCTGGTTTTCCGGACGAATTTTTCCTCCTGTGTTTCCATTAATTTTAGAAATCGTTACCGGGATGTAAGAATTTTCGTCTTCTCTATTTCTGTTTGAGTCGGCCATGTTAAGAGTTAATGGGCCTGTTTTAATGTCCAAGTTTTTCTCGTATTTGGCAAGAATTTTTGAATAATGTTTTCGGAAAAGTGGTTTGATGTATTTGCTTGTTACTTCAGTTTCAGAGTAAACTTGAAAACGTGTTAGTTTATTTTCAATACCATGTATTTTCATATTGACTTGTGTTTGACCATGTTTGGTCTGGGTTTATTTTTCTCAAAGAGTATGGACTCTATGAAGTATTTTTGTGGAGTTTCATCATTCTGGTGTGAATTTTAGCGACTTGAAATGTAGTACTTGTGTCTTTAGAGAACCAAACTATGGTTGTCTACTTTCGTGTAGTGGTATTGCAATGTCCTTAATCTTTTTAACAAGGTAAACGAATTCCTAGATAAATTATAGTATCGTCTTCTAAACCTCGTTTTAATTGTATTTTTTTTTCTGGCTGAAGTTTCTAATCAAAAAACATTATTTCTTAGTAGCCAGATTTTTTTTCCATTTTGAGGTATTCAATTTTTATCTTGTGAATCATAGATTGAACGTCAATGTTTGTCATGCTGAGGAAAATTGCTGTCTAGTTGGATATGACATAGGTGGTGTTTAAACTGTGCTTGGTTTGCAGAGTCTGGAAAAATTTTACTAATTTACGAGTTTTGTCTTTATTTGTGATTTTTTAAAGGTTTGTGTTCATTTTTACAATCTTCGGGATCTAGATGTAATTTCTTTCTATTAAATTTTGGTAAAAATATTAGTGATTGATGCTATTCTTGTTTCCATTTGAAACTCGTGAACAAAGTACTTTCTTTTCAGAGAATTTTCCTGTGATTTTATAACCCGTTACAGTTGTGGCTCGGGCTATGGAGTGAAGTAGTGCAACTAAAAATGTTGATTCATGGTCTTGTGGTTCAAATTCACATTGTATGGCCTGCTTAATTGCGTTTTTATGTATTTTTTTTCTTGGTGATCTTCACAACCACGATGTGTAACAAAGAGATCTTGTGGTCCGGTTTGGGTGAAAAGTTTTTTGTGATTAATGTGTTCAATGTGTACTAAGAGAGAAAGGGTTTTATTGAAAGAACTATTACAAGATACGTATGTAACATAGTCTTGAAAAAGGATTCTAAAATGTAATATAACCTTTGGTCTTTTTAATATCTGTCATATTTAACTAAAAATTTGGCTGTAATAAATGGGGAGGGTATAGATTGAACGGTGATATCTGGTTGGTGGAGACAATGCTAATGGATGATGTACAAAAGTATTCATTTTTACCGTTATTTCAAGTTTGATAGTAAAGTTTTGGTGTGAAAGTATTTGAATATTATGATCTTGAATGTCTTTATGATTATGATCTATTTTGTAGCCTGTTTAGTGACCAATTATTGAGTCGATTACTATCAAGGTTTTGGAAGAAAAATTCATGGGCTGCTACGAAGGAGTTCCAATCTACGCCTTAAGTTTAAGTTCTACCTTGTAGTTCACGATATTTGTTGTCTAAGTGACTTGGAAAGTTTGTGGGAAATGTAGTTGATGATGTTTGACCGGTGGCTGAAGGTGTTGATGGAACGGGTAGTGTTTCTGATAATGAAAATGAGGTATGGGAAGAAACTTCTGTTATATCAATCACTATTGGGTTTACCTTGTGGAAATGTTTGGGCCATCCAACGTGGAAGTCTTTGTGATGGAGTGGGGATTTTCACAAATTGGTTCAGATTGAAACTCGTGAACAAAGTACTTTATTTTCAGAGAATTTTCCTGTGATTTTATAACCCGTTACAGTTGTGGCTCGGGCTTTGGAGTAAAGTGTAGCAACTAAAGTTGTTGATTCAATGTCTTGTGGTTCAAATTCACATTGTGTGGCCTACTTAATTGCGTAATTATGTATTTTTTTCTTGGTGATCTTCACAACCACGATGTGTAACAAAGAGATCTTGTGGTCCGGTTCGGGGGAAAAGTATTTTGTGATTAATGTGTTCAATGTGTACTAAGAGAGAAAGGGTTTTATTGAAAGAACTATTACAAGATAAGTATGTAACATAGTCTTGAAAAAGGATTCTAAAATGTAATATAACCTTTGGTCTTTTTAATATCTGTCATATTTAACTAAAAATTTGGCTGTAAAATATGGAGAGGGTATAGATTGAACGGTAATATCTGGTTGGTGGAGACAATGCTAATGGATGATGTACTAAAGTATTTGTTTTTACCGTTATTTCAAGTTTGATAGTAAAGTTTTGGTGTGAAAGTATTTGAATATTATGATCTTGAATGTCTTTATGATTATGATCTATTTTATAGCCTGTTTAGTGACCAATTATTGAGTCGATTACTATCAAGGTTTTGGAAAAAAATTCATGGGCTGCTACGAAGGAGTTCCAATCTACGCCTTAAGTTTAAGTTGTACCTTGTAGTTCACAATTTTTGTTGTCTAAGTGACTTGGAAAGTTTGTGGGAAATGTAGTTGATGATGTTTGACCGGTGGCTGAAGGTGTTGATGGAACGGGTAGTGTTTCTGATAATGAAAATGAGGTATGGTAAGAAACTTCTGTTATATCAATCACGATTGGGTTTACCTTGTGGAAATGTTTGGGCCATCCAACGTGGAATTCTTTGTGATGGAGTGGGGATTTTCACAAATTGGTTCAGAATGAAAGGATTTTCACAAATTTGTTCAGAATTAGGTGTTGCACCTGAAAAATCTGGCGAAGTGGTAATTAAACTGAAGTGGTGAAGAGTACTTTGTTTTGTGCTATAAGAAAGATCTAGAGGGGTTGATGATGGTGATGAGGGGATACTAATTGATCTCCTGATGTTTTTCAGTTTCTATTGCGTCGGGAGTGAATAATTTGTCTGTCAATTGTAGTTGTAAGTTTATGGTTTTGGCTGAAAGAACTTTTTTGTTAATGTCATGTTTTGGTGAGGGGTAAATATTGTATCTTGTTTCATATTGTGGTTCAGTTAGGGGAGGCCGATGAATGGCTGGTATCAGTGCTTCTGAAAAAAATGCGTGTCTTTCTTCAAAGATTTAAGGTTTTCTATATGTGATGTACGAGTAAAGGACTGGGGTTGGTTTTTTCCGAATGTAGGTGATGTTGTTGCTCTCGGGGTGGATTGGTACGCGGGGAATCTTTAATAGGATTTAGTTTACCCAACTTTGAAATTTACTGTATACATTTTTGCATTACTGAACTTTGTGCCTTTAGTATTCTACAGCAAAAATTATCATTAAAACTGTTGCTAGTACACTACCAGTTATTACTTTATTTAAATTTTGTAAATTGTCAGAACTTGAGAAACCATTAAAGTAAAAAAATTAAGAAAAAAACAGAAGGGTCTTTTCTACTTAGAAAGCTTTGTATCATGGAACCTGTTCAGTAAGGTACTTGATTAGGTGGTCAATAGTTTTAGAGAGAGAACTATTGTGAATAGAATAGTGAATAGAAATTTATGAGTTGGTAATAAAGATAAGAAAAATGAGGATTACGATTGGAAATAAAGATGATTCTTTAATTGAACAAATGAAGAACAGATCTCTTTTTGGTGGTTTCCAAAATGATTCGATAATTCCAGACAAGTTGAAGTCCACACTTTCAAATTTTCCTCCAATTTTTAAAAGTTATGACATCTGCCGAAACGATATTGGAGACTACATAAAAAAATTCCGAAAAAAAGAATTTTTAATCGATTGAATGTTGTGATGTAAAACTATTGAAATCGACCATTGAACATAGAGAACCAGTAATTGTAGGCTTTTTTTTCTTCAATATGCCAAATTCAGAACGTTGGAGTTATAATACAATTTTTTCCACAAATAGAGTGATGAGATTAAATTTGAGGAACCGGAGATGGATACGGACTTTTTTTATCTAGCATTAGCCGAAGTGAGCTTGGAGGATTGTATATTACCTAAGAAAGCTCATGGGACACAAATTCAACAAAATGACTGAGACGACTTTATATCTGATACAAAAAAAATTTTTTTAGCACGTGCAGGATGCGCTGTTTCAAAAGGTTTGATAAACGAGAACCTGGATTATTCAAAGAAAAATTTAGTTGTACTTGAATGTTGTGATTGTGCAGCAAGACGTTTTGCTGCTATGACAGTAAGAGTAATAAATTCACTTTTAGTACAATGGACTCAACAAAACAACGCTAGAAGATACTGGGGATGGGCCAATGTCTAAAGACAGACAAGTTCTTGATGAAGCTATCAGTTTGAAGTCAACGAATCGTGGATTCAAAACATCCAAATTTAATCGGAACATATGAACAAACTAAGAAAGGACTCAGTTACTTTTACCCGAAAAGGAAAATTTTTTGTGATGGAATACATACTAGGAACAAATTCAAAACGTTGCAATGATTTAAAATATTCAAAAGTTTTTTTCTAACTTTCCAACTCTAAATTAACAGTTGACAGTAATTCGTATTTTTTTCTGGAAAACTTTATTTTTCTTTGAAATTTCCGCAGATTTCAGAATTTTTTTTTCAATTTATTTTTAATTGGTTCAAAACAATAGTAAAATTCTATCTTAATACTTCGAATGTTCTTTACTATTACATAGAGAAATCTATTAACTATCTTAAAGAATGGTAAGACCAGGCGCCAAAAAGTTTTGAAACTTACCATCTTACCATCTCAAACCTTTGGCAAAACCTATAACCTATCCTAATTTATGGGAGACCTAATTTCTATCTTAACACATAGGTGGGTGACTGCATGCCTTTTCCCGTTTTTAAAACATAAGGGTCACCAAGCACACACCCTACCTCCCACCTGATCACCACCAACATATACTACTGTCATCTGTGATAAGGCTTCGTACATCGGGTGCATTACTTGAGAAAGGGGAAAGAATAGGGGTAGCATCAGTCTGCGAGACATTGGAAAAAAGTTTTTAACAGGGTTATGGGTTGCAAATGTGGTTAGGAACAATTAGTGGGACTGGGTTTTGAGTCAAGGAATTCACCGGTAGTTTCAACTTCTGAGTGAATAAAGTTGGTAATTGTATCAAAAACTGTTTGGTTTGAGTCACCCGAGTCCATGCGTGGCAATTAAGAAGAAAAATTGGGAAGGGGGAAGAGGTGAGGTCTGAAACTGTAATAAGGGAATTCTGGTGTTAGAGATCAGGTGGATAGGAAAAGAAACGGTTGAGGGATCCATCTTGGCGACTCAATATGAGCTACAAAGATGATTGTTTTGAAAACGAAAATTTAAGGTGTACGGTTTTTCAAAAATTTGTTTTTATGTATTGTCAAAAGTGGGTTGTTGGAGTGCTATATGAGATATAGGGCTACGTTGTTAGTTACTGGTAAAAAATATCAACTCGGTGGTCGAAAGTGTTTTTCTGTAAACTTGTAGAATTAGTGATATGTGTGGTGCTGTTTGTGTAGTATTTGTATTATCTTTTAGAGTATCATATAAGTTTGATTTTTGGTGAACACAAAAAAAATTGTTAGACAGTTTTTTATTGATTTCACTAAATTTTGTCAAGCAAAATTTTGTGAATTGAAGTGGAAAATATTCCCAAAATTTCTGCGAATAAATTTCGTGTTACGCCAGCTTGCCTATTGACTTGTGTATGTATTGCGCATGCGGTATAGATTCCTTTGAATAGTGAGAGGAGAAGTCCTACAAATTTAAACATTGCGTAAAATATGGTCGATCCGTCTAAGATATAGTAGGGCCATCCTAGAAATGCAAGGAAGTCGATTTTGATATTTAAAAAACTAAAAATATTGATTATGAAATCTCCTTTGCGCAATGTTTTTCCTCATTTAGGTATTTATGGTCTTTAATGTCTTGTTTTATCCACTGTGGTCTCGTAGCTAGATGCCTGAAAAACCTGCTGTTTCAGCTTATTTTTGTAGAATTTGATCGATTGATTGTCTTTGAATTGCATCCATTTTACAGAGAAGTTCTTGAAACTGTTTTTGATCAATTGTGATGTGGTAATTTGATTTGGAGTATATGCCTATTGAAAGTAGATCTATATTTTGGTTGCGAGGTATCGGGCGTATGCTTTCTGATGAGAAATTCTTTAGAGGTGGCATTGAATCCGGGTATGGGACAGAAGAAGAAATTTATCTTCGTTTGGGTTAAGCTGTACATTTTTGTGGCTATTTTTAGATCCAAATGAGACAGATGTATCCCAAAGATTTGTTCGGTGTGATTAGGTAACTACAGAATGTATTTTGTTTTTATGAAATATAGGTATGCGTTGGTAGCATCTTTTGTCTTCAAAAACATAAAGTGTTGACATTTTTTTAGAGCATTTGTATTACCAAAGAATGTTCCCTTCGTAATCATTGAAGTTATAGCGGTTGCCTGATAAGAAGTGTCCTGCTTAAGGTGTTGTACGTAATGCAGAAGCCAGAGATTGTAGTATTTGTGTTCGTTCTAGTTCACATAAATGATGTAGTGTTTCTAGTTCGCAGAAGGACTTTTCTTGATAAATTCTGCTTAATGTGTAAAATAGTTTTAAATCGAGGTGAATATTGTAATGCATTGCACGAAAATTTTTGTTATTAGTTAGTGATAGTTCTTGTAACCTAGTTTTTTTTCTGGTTTTCCGGACGAATTTTTCCTCCTGTGTTTCCAATAATTTTAGAAATCGTTACCGGGATGTAAGAATTTTGGTCTTCTCTATTTCTATTTGAGTCGGCCATGTTAAGAGTTAATGGGCCTGCTTTAATGTCAACATTTTTTTCGTATTTGGCAAGAATTTCTGAAAATTGTTGTCGGAAAAGTGGTTTGATGTATTTGAATGTTACTTCAGTTTCAGAGTAAACTTGAAAACGTGTTAGTTTATTTTCAATACCATGTATTTTCATATTGACTTGTGTTTGACCAGGTTTGGTCCGGGTTTATTTTTCTCAAAGAGTATGGACTCTATGAAGTATGTTTGTGGAGTTTTATCATTCTGGTGTGAATTTTAGCGACTTGAAATGTAGTACATGTGTCTTTAGAGAGCCAAACTATGGTTGTCTACTTTCGTGTAGTGGTATTGCAATGTCCTTAATCTTTTTTACAAGGTAAGCAGATTTGTAGATAAATTATAGTATCGTCTTTCAAACCTCGTTTTAATTGTATTTTTTTTCTGGCTGAAGTTTCTAATCAAAAAATATTATTTCTTAGTAGCCAGATTTTTTTCCAATTTGAGGTATTCAATTTTTATCTTGTGAATCATAGATTGAACGTCAATGTTTGTCATGCTGAGGAAAATTGCTGTCTAGTTGGATATGACATAGGTGGTGTTTAAACTGTGCTTGGTTTACAGAGTCTGGAAAAACTTTACTAATTTACCATTTTTGTCTTTATTTGTGATTTTTTTAAAAGGTTTGTGTTCATTTTTACAATCTTCGGGATCTAGATGTATATTCTTTCTATTATATTTTGGTAAAAAGATTCGTGATTGAGGCTATTCTTGTTTCCATTTGAAACTCGTGAACAAAGTACTTTCTTTTCAGAGAAATTTCCTGTGATTTTATAACCTGTTACAGTTGTGGCTCGGGCTTTGGAGTAAAGTGTAGCAACTAAAGTTGTTGATTCAATGTCTTGTGGTTCAAATTCACATTGTGTGGCCTACTTAATTGCGTGTTTATGTATTTTTTTTCTTGGTGATCTTCACAACCACGATGTGTAACAAAGAGATCTTGTGGTCCGGTTTGGGGGAAAAGTTTTTTGTGATTATTGTGTTCAATGTGTACTAAGAGAGAAAGGGTTTTATTGAAAGAACTATTACAAGATACGGATGTAACATAGTCTTGAAAAAGGATTCTAAAATGTAATATAACCTTTGGTCTTTTTAATATATGTCATATTTAACTAAAAATTTGGCTGTAATAAATGGAGAGGGTATAGATTGAACGATGATATCTGGTTGGTGGAGACAATGCTAATGGATGATGTACTAAAGTATTTATTTTTACCGTTATTTCAAGTTTGATAGTAAAGTTTTGGTGTGAAAGTATTTGAATATTATGTTCTTGAATGTCTTTATGAATATCGTCTATTTTGTAGCCTGTTTAGTGGCCAATTATGGAGTCGACTACTATCAAGGTTTTGCAAAAAAAATTAATGGTCTGCTACGAAGGAGTTCCAATCTACGCCTTAAGTTTAAGTTGTACGTTGTAGTTCACGATATTTGTTGTCTAAGTGACTTCGAAAGTTTGTGGGAATTGTAGTTGATGATGTTTGACCGGTGGTTGAAGGTGTTGATGGAACGGGTAGTGTTTCTGATAATGAAAATGAGGTATGGGAAGAAACTTCTGTTGTATCAATCACGATTGGGTTTACCTTGTGGATATGTTTGGGCCATCCAATGTGGAAGTCTTTGTGATGGAGTGGGGATTTTCACAAATTGGTTCAGAATGAAAGGATTTTCACAAATTTGTTCAGAATTAGCTGTTGCACCTAAAAAATCTGGCGAAGTGGGAATTAAACTGAAGTGGTGAAGAGTACTTTGTTTTGTGCTATAAGAAATATCTAAAGGGGTTGATGATGGTGATGACGGGATATTAAATTGATCTCCTGATGTTGTTCAATTTCTATTGCGTAGGGAGTGAATACTTTGTCTGTCAATTGTAGTTGTAAGGTTATGGTTTTGGCTGAAAGAACTTGTTCTGTTAATGTCATGTTATGGTGAGGGGTAAATATTGTATATTGGTTCGTATTATGGTTCAGTTAGGGGAGGCCGATGAATGGCTGGTATCAGTGCTTCTGAAAAAAATGCGTGTCTTTCTTCAAAGATTTAAGGTTTTCTATATGTGATGTACGAGTAAAGGACTGGGGTTGGATTTTTTTCCAAATTTAGGTGATGTTGTTGCTCTCGGGGTGGATTGGTACGCGGGGAATCCTTAATAGGATTTAGTTTACCCAACTTTGAAATTTACTGTATACATTTTTGCATAACTGAACTTTGTGTTCATTAGTATTCTACAGCAAAAATCATCAATAAAACTGTTGCTAGTACACTAGCATTTATTACTTTATTTTAACTTTTGTAAATTGTCAGAACTAGGGAAGCCATTAAGGTAAAAAAAAATAAGAAAAAAAACAGAAGGGTCTTTTCTACTTAAAAAGCTTCGTATCATGGAATCTGTTCAGTAAGGTACTTGATTATGTGGTCAATGGTTTTGGAGAGAGAACTATAGTGAATAGAATAGTGAATAGAAATTTATGAATTGGTAATAAGATAAGAAAAATGAGGATTACGATTGGAAAGAATCGGTTATGAAAAAATCAAAGTTGAAAAATTGTGAAACGATGGAAAGAAAGTTTGAAAAGATAATTTTAATATATTTTTGTTACTGAGTCTGAAAGAAGCATTTGAAAAGTGATATGACTTGTCGAGTTTTTTAAGCGGAGTTGAAGTTGAGATGGGTCAGATATTTTTTTAATTTTGACAAATGAGTTTCGTATGAAGACATTTTGGTGAAGGAAAGTCTGGGTGTTTAAGTACTATTTGCGGGATGATTAGGCAGTTTTGGGAGGTTGAATGTCTTTAGGCTAAGTGATCAGGTTGATTTTTGTCTTTGGGCTAATTTAATATTATCCTTGTGGTGATTTTTGGGATAGAAACTGAGACAAAATTTCTGATTTTTGTAATGATTGATAGAAGAGGGTTTTAACTTTTATACGACAAGTTGTCAAATATGAGGGCAGTGCCTATTTTTGCCCTAGAGTTCTGAGAGTTAGAATTATAGATTAAGTTCAAGTCGGAGGTATATTGGCTAGTACTAGCGGCGGTGTTCGCATAAGAAGTAAGATGATATCAAATGATTTGATTGGTCGGTTTTGAACCAGTTTAGTTCTGAAAAAACAGGCTATGTGTTTTGAGAGTTCTTTTCAGATGAATTTGAAACATATTGGTGTTGATACAAAATCAGAGGGCTGATGGAATTCTACTTTCTCTAAAATTTTAGATTGTGGAATAAAAACGTTGTAAACTTTTATCGGTTGAATTCTAAGTCTAGGTTATTGGCATTTTTGTGATTGTTTTTTATTTCCGGTACAAGAATTTTTTCTTGTAGTTTTCTATTTCTTCTTTAGTTTGAACTTTTTGTTTTGTAGAATTTTCCGATTTCGGGTAATTGTGGCAAATGGTTAGAGTTTGTAACTATTTCCTCATCATTATTTTCTTTTGTTCTGTCAACAATGCATAGTCCTGTAAAGGAGTATAATTGCGTTAGTTCACGAAGAGCAAAACTTTCAGACACTATGATAAAACATTGTTTCTATGCTGAACGAACTCTTTTTTAATGTGGTCTATTAGATTATATGTGACGTCTCTAGGTTCTTCTATAATCTAATAGGGTCATATTTGAATGTGCTGTAGCTTTTGTGAGACTCCTTTTAGAATAATAGACTTTAGAATTAAAAAAATGTTTCTAATTTTAGGTTTGATGCTGGCCCAAAGAGTGAATTTTTTTGAGATTGAATAATTTATATATGTGAAAAACTTCTTGCCATTTTTGATCGATTTCATTGAGTTTTTCACCTGTTTAAATCCCATTGCATGTTTGTTACATAGGCTAGTTTTAAAATTTGTGGATGGTGAAAATGATTTTCGTTATGAGTGTGAAATGGTAATTTGTGACAAATTGAACCTTTATTTCGTTGAAAATAACTTTTGCGTTTTTTGATGAATTTGCTGTGAACATTTTACGCTTGCGTCGTTTTGGTTAAAAACCATTTCATTTGGTGATAGTCCGAATTTCATTGCGATCTGATGGGATTAATTTTACATCTGTTGACCGTCCTGAGTATTTTTGATTGTTTCCTTTTATAAAACCTCGAAGATTTTCTAGTAGAGAGCGGTTCATGCCTTCAACTACTCCATGTGACCATTGCGCATGTATTTTTCTAGATTTATGTTTTATATTGTAAAGATGACATAAGGTAACTATTTTGTTGTTTGTGAATTCTGTTCCATTATCTTGACAGGGACTACAGGTAGCGCAAATTTTGCTGCCGAATGGTCGTAAAGTGTTGTGCATGCATGATAAGCGTTGCAACTGGGTAGAAGGTTGAGTGCTAAATAATGTGTAAACGCATCTTCTATTATCATTATATATGAGTTTCCTTCAGAGGAGGTGGATATGAGTACTTTTGTATCAAGTGGGGTTCTATGTTTAAAAAATAAACTTTGTCTTTTAAAGTCCTGTTTCACTCCTATTTGCCTTTCCTTTGGTATAGAAAGGGTTTGCTTAACTGATATGTAATACAGTCCTTGCAAAATACTTTTATCCCAATTGGTGATTTGGAAAAAAAAATTTTTGAATGAAATTTGATTATGTTTTTTTTTCTGATCCGATATGTCTTCTTGTATTCAAAGAATGTGAAATGTGAAATGCGAATAACGTTAGACTTAGTTGTAAAGAGAGTAATTTTATTTCTAGATGACGACATTCTTAGATGTCAAGGTTTTCAATTATTGTAGTTTTTTTAAATTCTCGGAAATATCGGAGTAAATTTTTATTAGCTAATACTGTGATGCTGGCTTTAAACGGTTTTGTTTCGTTTTTTGTGCCAAGACTTGAGTTGTCTTATAACAGGGTCAAGGTTTTAAAGTTTCTGTAATGATTAAAGTGTTAATTTTGCTGTGTCAGGTAGAAAAAATAAATTGAATTTCGTTCTTTGATAGTGATATATTATCTAAAGTGTCTTTCAAATGAAATATTTCATTGATTGTATATTTTTGAATTGATTCGGGAGGGCCTGAAAAGTTTATTATAACCATTAGGTATCTTTTTCTATCATTGGAAATGGTTTATTTTGTTATCATTTTTTTCGGAAATGTCTGGTTTTTTGGTAATTAGGAAATTCCATTAAAGTTAATGGAAGGCTATATACTCTTTGGTTAGGATTAGACTTTTGTGTAAAGACGAAAGTTTTGAGTTTATGATCTGTAAATAAAACTATTGGTTGTTTTGACCCAGGAGTGTGGAGAGTGTTATTTCTGCTTATGTAGAAACTCGTGAGTTTGCTGATATTAGATTCTTTTTGTTATTGCCTTGATTTGTTTGCAAAAGAGCTGCATTAATTTTAGAATTCGAAGCATTGCTCATAGCGTAAAATGGCTGGTTTGAGTGTGGAGTTGTATTTGAAATTAGTTCTGTGAGAAGGCTTTTAAATACATCAAAGCGTTTTTGATGTTCTAATGTCTATTCAAAAACGTTTTGTTGTCTGAGAAAGCTATAGAAGGTTGTGAGATATAATTGCATTCTATAAATGTAATTACTTAAGAAGTTTAGCATTCCTAGATATTCTAGGATTTTTTTTTATTTGGATGGTGGCTGCAGTTTTTAAATTGAAACTAATCGGGATTTCAAGGATTTTTTTTGTGGTTCCTTTGATATTATTTCCAAGGAGTTTTACACGATTGGGACAAATTGTGATTTACCAGTAGCTGCTTTCATAGTTTTTTTTTGTAAAAAAGACTTGGTGGTTTTTACTTAAAATTTGGAACATTTTTTTGATAGATGAGAAAATTGACCAAAAGTGTAATTGCGTTTTTACTTGATGTTCTAAAAACTCAATAGTCTTAAAGTTTTACTCATAAAGGCAGAAAAAAGTGCTGGTCTTATAGATATGCCGTGAAAAGGTCAAATAAATTACTATTGTTGGATTTCAATAGCGACTTATCTCAAGCGACGTGATTGTTCATCTAGTGAAATTTGGTTGTATGCACTATTCATATCGCGGTGCTATAAGGGTATTCATGTGCTTTCGTGAATATTTCTTGTATTGGTTCTATGGGCCAATTGCATTTTGATTCTGGAAATAGAGAGTTTAAATATCATGTATGCAAAACGATTTTAAGTGATTCTCCTTTAGCGACAATAATATCTGGAATTGTAAATGTAAATACTTAGAATTGTTTTTCTTTGTTTAATGGTGAGATCTTTTCGTAAGGTTCAAGAATGTCTAACAGCATCTCTACTTTGTCTGTATTGGAGTGTATTGGAACTTTACTTGTGCGTTCTTTTTTCAATAACTGCGTCGGAATTAGGTGGAAGGTGTAGTATTGAATGTATTTTGATGTGGTATAAACTATCGGATGTTTCAAAAATAAGTCTGCTAATTGTTCAAACTCTTGCTGATTCAATTGAAAAAGTTGAAAATTGAACTTTGTCAAAAAAATGTTGTCGTTCAATGGTTTATTTTGAGTTTTGAAAAGTTGGTTTAAAACAAGTGGTTCTTTTGAAATTATGCGGTTTTGTTTTGAGTCTTTGATTATATTGCTATTAGATATTTCTTCATTGGAGACTGTTGATGGACAAAATTATTATAGTTTTTAAAAATATATTTTCTTGTGTAGAATATATTTCTGCGTTTGTTTTGCAAAATCTTAACAGTCCTATGGGAAAAATAAATTTCTTTGGCGAGTTCTTGTATACGTGCATTACTATTGTGTCTGTGTTTGAGTTTTCAGCTGATTTTAGAGATGAATTCAATACTCTAAAAAGTTTATGAACTGGTTTGAATTCAAGGTCAGGCATATATAGTTTTTGTGTACTCTGATCGTTGTTATATTGATGAACTTGGTTGATGGAAAAACCTATGCATGTCCTGATAGTGGTTTTAAATGTCTTTTTTGTTGAATATATGTAGGGCGAAAATTAGAAACAAAATGGGGGTTGTTGAATTAATCTTTGGAAAAAGGTTACAGATGTATTACTGAGCTATGTATAATTGATTTTGGTTTTGCAGTTTGCTGTTTAACAGACTTATGGTTGGGATATTTTGTGTAAGAATTGTCAATCAATTATCTTGTGTTTAATGTCTGTTATATGGAGTATTTGTTTGAAGGGATTTGGTGTAAGTTTTTTTTTGTTCCATTGTTCGAGTTGGTGTAAGTGATAATGTGCCAGTCGGTCATATTTGGAAGTTTGACCTTGAGCAATGCAAATAACATAATTTTGGGGCCAAATGGAGTTTTTCAAAAACTCGAATTGGACATGTCATGCTCAAGTTTCTCGCGACAACTGAAAATATCAGAAAAATAAGATCAGAACGACCGAATAACAATCGCGGGAAAGTGGTCAAATTTAGCAGCGGGAAATTGCTATTCGCAATTTTCGACACTTAATCTAAAGAGAGTAGAGCTGTTTTATTCGTGACAGGAGACAGAAAGTAATCGCGAGCTAAATAACATCGATATTCAGTTGGACCAGAGTGAGCCTTCAGTGGAAAGTCAGACAATCGAAGTCTCCCAATGAACCAGACCAAAAACTCAATTCTCATGTTAAAACTTGTTGGATTAGAACGTATTGAATCAAACTTAATTCCCCAATGATTCTCAAGTTGCTTACTAATTTAGTTACCTCAATTCTCGAGTGTGCTGTTATGTAAGTACCCAATTTAGTTTTCTTGAGTGTGTTTTATGATTGTTATGTTGAGGTAAGGAGAGCTTTAGGTTGATCCATCTGAAATGGATCAAAGTTCCACTGTCTAATAAGAAGTAACTGTACGGACTGTTTCGACCCTGTTTTTAACGGCGTTCGCGTATTTTGGGTATTTTGAGACCTAAGTATGGGGACGTTCTTATTTTCTAGAGTGGGGGGGTTAGTGGTAGTGGCCTTTAAGCTGTAACTTGTTTTTAGTCTCATGTCGCAAGTGAACCGAATTGGCTCCGACCGTTTGAGGTGGAAAAACACAAGAGATAGTGTCCCTGACCCTTGAGCCAATGATTCTAGGGCCTATTTTGCTTTAACCTCATATGTGACGCAAGTAGACGACTGTTACATAGAGTTTTTATGGCGCTCCTGGGAGTTTATACGACATCATGACTACGGAGTCGAACCCACTTGACACAGCTTCGGGCTACGTGCCCATTCCAGAGTACCGGTGGTACGGTTCAGCGGGAACGTGTAAACCTTCCGGTTGTACCGTGATAGTTTCTTAAGAAAACTCGAGAAAACTTCCTGGTACGCTCTCCGAATGTGGTTTAGCTAACCGAGTAAGGGGGTAACTAGGGGGACGAAACAACTAGCGAAAGACAAAAAGCGGAACAAAAACCGAAAAAGAATAGAAAAAGAACAAAAACCATAAAACAAAAAAGGACAATGACTTTGACACCAGATTAGTTGGATCAAACCTTTGTATTAATTAAATAGTTTAGCCATACTGTTTTTATAAGACCGATCGTTTTGATCATTTCAGCAATTTAAAAAGGTGCCCGAGTGTGGGGCGTTGTTAAGGGTTTTCAGACAGCTTGCAACTTAGCTGGACCACTAGGAGACTTAACTGGAAGAGGTGACCAGTCGAGTAGGAAAGTGGTTCACAGGGACTTAGCTGGACCATTAGGAGACTTAACTGGAACAGGTAACCAGCCAATTGGGAAAGTGGTGCTGGTGATCAGCTGCAGCACATGTCAAAGAGACAACCAGCACGGAATCAGAACATTAAGAGATGACCGGGGTGTTCTCAAGTTGGTCAAACGGGTATCGTTGAAATCCACATTACCTTATAGGAGATAAGTGTAAAATTGAATAAGCGGAACCCCACTGCTTTGAGGAACGTTTTTACTCAAGCAGGCCTGGAAACAGGTTCTACGGTTTTCTCTCAAGAGGTTTAGCACCCGGC
The DNA here is from genome assembly GCF_963678635.1 of Symsagittifera roscoffensis. Classification (NCBI taxonomy): domain Eukaryota; kingdom Metazoa; phylum Xenacoelomorpha; order Acoela; family Convolutidae; genus Symsagittifera; species Symsagittifera roscoffensis. The sequence goes on from NC_087062.1 coordinate 82,241,543, forward strand.
GCTTAAGGTAATTTTCGGCTTAAGAGGGGGGCTAAAGAGGGGGGGAGGTTAGAAGGGGGGCTGGTTAGGTTTGAGGTTGGCGGTTGTAAATTTTAAAAAGGGGGGACACATTAGAGTAACTAATTGATCGACATCGTCGATTTAGTTACATTAGAGTCTTACACGCGTTGATTATAAGAAGCGGATATCCAAATTTAAGATCGAATTAAGGTAGGTACCCTGGTCGGATCGGGTGGGGGGAACGAGCGTAGACAGTTTTTGTGATACCCCATAAGATCGCTAGCAGGGGGGAGGAAAACGCGTGGCAATCAGGTACCGGACGTTTTTCAAATAAAAGGTTGACACAAGTCACCTTTGAATTTTAGGTGAGTTTATTTCTCTGTTTTCATCATTTTTTCCCTGTTTAAATTTTCACGTTTTTGGTTAATCGGTTTTGAACACACAGGTGATCACAAGACACCCCGATCATGTTTGGTTTCAACTTGCATCAAAATATTAAAAGGGAAATAAATACAGGGGGTTGGTAATTCTAACTTTCGGCCAGTAAGATTGGGCTTTTTGGGGAACATTTTTGCTAGAGCTCAAGTGGTGGTACCAGGTACAGTGGTTCAAGCGTCCCGACAACGAAAGAGAAAAGTTCCCACTGTCCCAACACTTAGTAGAGAAGTCCTTGGACAGTACCGAAGAGTCTTGGGACAGTACCGAAGAGTCTTGGGACAGTACAGTCTTGGGACAGTACAGTCTTGGGATAGTGGTTTTGGGACAGTACCAGGCAGTCTTGGGACAGTGGTCTTGGGACAGTAGTCTTGGGACAGTGGTCTTGGGACAGTGCAGTCTTGGGACAGTGCAGTCTTGGGACAGCAGTCTTGGGACAGAATAGTCTTGGGACAGTGCAGTCTTGGGACAGTGCAGTCTTGGGACAGTGGTCTTGGGACAGCAGTCTTGAGACAGTGCAGTCTTGGAACAGTGTAGCCTGGGGACAGCAGTCTTGGGACAGTTAAGAGAAGTCTCGTGACAGTACCTAAGAGTCTTGGGACAGCACCAGAGAGTCTTGGGACAGTACCAGGAAGTCTTGGCACGGTACCAGGAAGTCTTGGGACGGTACAAAAAAGTTGTGTGACGGTACTAAAAGGTTTTGGGACAGTGCGAAATAGCTCAACGCTCAATTAAAAGCAAAAGGGCCGGTCCGAACGATTAAATTGCGAAAGATCCGTTTTATTAAGATCACGAGTTGAAAGTTTTTTCTTATTCTGTAAGAGAAGTAGGGACGTTTTTTTTTAAATTTTTATCCACATAATAGAATTTTGTAAATAATAATATTGTAAGTAGAAGCAATTGTAAATAAAAATCATGAGGCGGAGTAGGATACCGATAGCAGAAAGAAGAGTTATAGAGGCAAACAAAAATCATAACTCGTCGCAACGAAAGGTAACACCGTTTGACCCAAGAATAACAAGAAAGAAGTTTTCAGTGAGCATGTTCAACACACGAAGGGCAAAAGAGAACGAGACGAAAGCGAGAGCTGAGGGGGGGGGGTTAACGGAACCTGCTATAGAAATTGGTCTTGAGACACCAGATCAGAGTGTTGATGAGGTGGAGAAGAAGACAACGGAGTCAACACCGATGCCGAATGCAGAAGAACAAAAGCAAAAGACGATGGAATTCTCGCCGATAGACACTGTGGAGGACACGACGGGCAACACGCCGGAGACCATAAAGGACGAGTCTCAAACGAAAAGAACGTCATTCACAGAGAGGTTCGCAAAGATGGTTGGAATGAAATCAAGAGACATAGTGGAGGACGAACCGAAGGCCGAGAAAGGCAAAACGTTTGGAACAGTTTCCACGATAACAACAGAAGTCAACCAAGGCGATGATCAGGTCAAACATCGGGCAACAGCTAGTCATGGGGCATTAGGTGACCATGAAATAACAACTCTTCTAGAGCTGCGCGACTTAATGGCGAATTTAGATCAGATTGACAAAAAACTAAAGTGCAGCGAGGAGGATCGAGAGGTGATAAGGAAGGAAATAAGATACAACAAAAACGAGTACCTGGACCACTACTTTAACCTGGCAAGGGCGACGGAGGAAAATCTTCAGCAGATGTCAGACAAGGTAGAGGCCACTGACAAAGACCGAGATAGGAACATCAAAAAAGACATGCAAGAAACAAAGCAACGGTATGACACCGTAAAGTAAGCTAGGGAATCTGGAAACGAGAATGGACATTATGAGCAGAGACTAGGCGGAGAGTTCGTGTGCCATAAAGTTCAAACTATATTCTATCTTGAGAAACTCGATAACACAAGACAATCTTGTAACAAATCGAGCACAAGACAACAAAGTCGATTTCGTGGAACCACAACGGAACAAACAGGAGTCAACGCCATTACCACCAACCCGGGATGTAGCAAGCACAGTACCGGGGGGGGGCAAGACAATAATGAAGAGTGGAACTGCAAATACGACGAGTGGTCCAGGGGATTCCACGACGAACAATAACGTGGAACCGGATGCCATGACTGGGAAATGATGAACAGGACACTGGAGGCCTTCGCCACGAGGAACAACGACTCGAGCAAAAGATGAGGTGGCAAATCCAGGAAAACCTTCAAGAAACCGGAAGAATTTAAAGACGACTCAGTTGGGTGCATCGACACATGGGTAGAAGTCATGAGACCAATTACCACCTGGAACAAGACAACCTGAATGACGAGAGACATGCCTGCACGGCGAAATGGAGCAACCTAGAAGGCACCGCGTTAAAATGTGTAGTTGCAAAGAAGGAGGAGGAACGCGACACTGCGGACAAGATCTTCGAGATATTGTTGAATCGATTCGGGTCAGGCATGAAAGGTCACCAAGCGATGATGAGATTTGAAAAGAGGAGGCAAAGGGACGATGAATCAATTGATTGGTTCCTGGATGATCTTGAGAGCTTGAGACGAAGGAGTGATCCTGAAGAGTCAACAAACAGAAGGAACTTTAGCATCGCCTCGAAGTTCATCGATGGGGTAAAAAGCGACGACTCGAAAACAATGTTGGCAACGTTCTACACACTGTCGAAAGATAATGCACCGACTCCAGAAGAGATGAGACAAAAGTCAAGGGAGTACATGCTGATGAAGCCTAAGAAGTACTCGTATTCAGAGAACAGGAATATGCAAGGGGCGAGTCAACCACAAAGGTCGTCATGGTACAAGCCTAGAGATGACATGGACAAAAGTAGATCATGCGCGAATTGCGGGTCAGCGGATCATCACGTGATGGGTTGCACGACGTACAAGCAGGGCATGAAGAGCCTAGGATATGCACCAGATGAGGAAGATATGAGCCAGATGGAAGAACACGAGTTCTATAGTGGCTTGATTATTAAAATAGGTGCGAGATGCTTCTTCTGCAATCAAGAGGGGCACTTCAGGATGGACTGTCCATTGTTTTGGGAAGCAGTAAAGAACCAGAGTCACCCCAAGCACAAGTTGGCGTTGGCGGCGGTGCAGAACCAGAAAAACAGACAAACAGAGTTTGAAACAAAGATTTCGGAGACATCGAGTGCGGAATTACCGACCAAGACGATGAAGGCTGTAACGCAAGTCAGCAGTGCCAGGGAGGCCAAGGCCATGAATTCCCTGGAGATAAATTATGAGAGATCAGCTGCAGAGGCCAACAACAAAGTGAAACAAGACGTAGCCACGAAGGAAATCGAGCAACGATTGAAACAGGAGATCGAAAGGCAGAAACTGAACGAGACGTTAAGTGGGTTAGTGCCAGAGCCAGAAGCCGAAGTGGGAGCGACAGAGAGTGGAAACTGCAACACTCTGAAAATGATGACGGGAAAACCATTCGGCATAACGAAGATCGGAGCCAGGATATTGTCATTAATCACAGTGGGCGGCCACGAAGTAACGAGGAATCTAAGCGAACCCAGCGATCAGACAATAATACACATTGATGAGTACGCAGATTACTTAAGTGCAATAAGTCCGCAGACATCTTCTAGAGCCCTGAGGGCACTACTAACAAGAGGTGGCAGCAAATCAGTCCGCGTCGAGAACAGATATACGCGGAGGCTTATGGTCCGCATGAGGTGATGTTAAACATAGACGGGATAAACATCTACATGAAAACCATGATAACATACGACGAAGACTTAGACGGACAGATCTACGTGGGCAAAGTGAATTGAAAGTGACATCGATTGGACACTGCGCCATGTTGGAAGAAGATTCAATGCACATCGGGACGGAGGCAGATGTATCAGCACATGTGCTTGACATAAGTGGCAAGTAGACTCAGTTGCGCGGGTTACTTGATATAGGGGCAGTCTTGAGTGTTATACCAATTGAAAATTGGGAGCGAATGGGTTTCAACAAGGATGATTCGATAGACTCGATAAAACGGCTGTCAGCTGCAAACAAGGGGGCGCTGCGGGTGCTAGGCAAAACACGAATAATAGCCCTAAACCTGGGGGAATGCAACCTGTGGATGAGCTTTCTCGTGGTGGAAAACCTAGATGAGCCTGACCAATTCATTTTAGGCAGAGATTTCATCAGGAACTCCGACGTAACGATTGATTTAAACAATGCTATGTTCAGGATACGGAACCCGGATAGGAGGTACGCAATTAAACCGGTAAACTTAATAATGGCGAATGAAAATAAAGCACCGGTATTCTTGGGTAGGAGGGTGAGGCTGAAAGCAAACGAAGCGGCAATTAAAAGCTTGCGAATTAAAAAATTATAATGAAATAAGTGACCATAAGCAAGTATGCATAGTCCCAAATCCTAATAGTCAAAGTGCTGCTGTTTTAGGAAGATCCTTCTCGATAACCAAGACCAGTCTCTGCGTCAGTGTCTTGCTGAATACTCTTGATACACCCATCACGATACAGAGGGGTAGAAAGCTGGGACTTGCTTTACCCGTGAAAACTCGATATAAAATGACTGAAAATCCAAAGCAGAATGAAGATAATGATTGTCCCAATCATAGGGACAAAATTTGTATCTTGAGACGATTGAAGAAAATAAAAGGTTCATCAGGTCTTGCAAAATCACTAAAGTCAGAGACAGCCGATGGACTTTCGAGCTGTTCGAATTTCCCGGAAAGACCCACACTAGATGAGATGCAGAGGGATAAACCGGTTCTACCGGAAATAGAACATTTAAAGGGCAAGATAACGGACGAACAGGATGTACTGGAGCGGAATGAGGATGTTTTTTCGAAACATAAGGCAGACATTGGATGTTGAAATATTGTTGAAATGAAATAGAGCTTGAGGAGTCTGCGGTACCCCACAGGGAGGGGGCGAGGCGCATGACCCCACACAAATGTAGGAACGAAATAGAGACTTTACTAGAGTATGATATGATAGAACCATCCAAATCACCGTGGGCGTGTGGAGTAGTCATGGCGAGAAAGAAAGGCGACCAATTGAGGTTTTCTTGTGACTTTCGGTATCTGAACTCCGTCATTGTGAAGGATGCCTATCCCATACCTGGAATTGACGAGAGCCTCTCGAAGTTAGGTGATGCAAAGTTTTTTACGACTCTTGATTTAGGTTCGGCGTTTTGGCAGATCCAACTGAGGAAGCAGGACAGGGACAAAACAGGGTTCGCCTGCGAGCTAGGGCTGTTTCAATGGAAACGGATGCCATTTAGTCTTTGCAATGCCACGGCCACATTTCAACGGTTGATGGCACACGCATTGATATGTGTGACAAAGAAATACGGCAATTTGGTAATGTGCTACGTGGATGACATGGTAATAGCGACGCCTACACTGGAAGACCACATCGAGCGACTAGACGAAGTTTTGCATGCATGAATAGGTCGGGACTAAAGTGCAAACCATCAAAGTGAGAGATACTCAAGGACTCGATAAAATACTTGGGAAGGATGGTGGATAGACACGGCATCAGACCAGACCCAGATGCAGTAGAAGCAGTTCTGACCTGGAAATCGCCAAAAACGGAACATCAGTTATGAGCTTCCTGGATTTTGCGAATTATTACAGGGAGTTCATCAAGGGCTACGCGGACAAAGTATACCCGATGCAGCAACTAATGAGGCACAAATGCAAGAAGTTCACGTGGAACAACGCGGCGGAAGAGTCATTCCAGAGAATAAAGAAAAAGTTGTGCGAGGCACCCGTGCTAGGGATGCCAACGGAAAAAGGAATATACGTGCTGGACACGAATGCAGCGGCAGTCGCGATTTCTGGCATTCACCATCAAGAACAGGAATGGAATGGGAAGACAGTCTTAAGACCAATACCGTACGGGAGTAAAGTCTTGAGTGATACGGAAATGAAGCACGGGGCACCCAAAGCAGAGATGTTCGCGGTGGTTACCTTTGTCGAGAAGTATAGAGCACTTAGGCAGCGTGCCATTCAAGTTGCGAGTCGACAACAGGCACTCAGCTGGCTGAAAACGTACTCAATATATCAGAGCTACATCGGGAGGTGGATAGTTCACCTGGATGGATACAACATGATAATTGAGCATAGGGCAAAAGACAAACATCAAAATGCCGATAGCTTGAGTAAGAAGACGGAGTTCTACGAGAGGCAGGAACAAAGAGAGATGGATATGCCCAAAATCAAGGATGGCTTCTCCTTCATGGATAAAGAAACTTATGACAGTCTTCCACTCACGAGATGGCTCGACAAGTCAGGCAAACCGATAGAAGATCACCCCGAATTACCGAAAGAGCATCCAGAGAAAACGATCTTGAAAAGAACTCAAAAGGTGCCGATGGAGATAATGCTCAAGTCGAAGATTGTGAGGTAGACACTCAAGGCAAAAGGCTATAATCTGAACCAAGTAGAAACGGGAAGGACAGTGATAGATGAAGACTTGAGGAGATTACTCGAGAAACTGGCAGACGATAAACCCGTGATCAAAGAAAATGGTAAGGAGGAACCGAAAGTCACGATATTAAGAAGGAATGAAGCGGGTGGTGGCGAGAACTCCTTATAAGATAAATCTGACGGGAAAGAAGTCGTGCAGTCAGTGGTTGATAAAATCCCTGATGACATATTTGAGCGGACTCGGGTTAGGAAGAAGATAGTGGCATTTAAGGAGGAGGTTGAACACCTTGAGCCCACAGTGGAAGAAGATGCTGGAGAAGAAACATTGTCCGGGGAGTGTGAAGAGTGGGATGAAGTTTCGGAAGAGAGCGGCGATGACCAAGATAGTCTATGCATGATACTGGCAGAAGAGAAGATGAGACACTGCGACAGGGAGCTGCAGACGGATCCCTCCTCACGAATGTACAACTTCGGTCAGCAGGAAGTGCGAGGAGGTGAAGAACTTGAGAAAGTTGCAGTATCGAGGAAACCATTTAGGGAGCGATCGTGCAACTCAAATGTCAGAACAAATTTGGTGCCAGAAGATGACCAGAAGATCACGAGGAGGATAGGATGCGTAAAGCTGAAGGATGACATTCACAACCCTGGAGAAATGAATGGTCAGATAATGGCACTAAAAGAACACGTCAAGGCGAGATATAGGCTGTCTGATCTAATACGGGCCCAAAAGAATGACAAGATTTCAAGTAACCTCTCCAATTGGATCCGGACGGGGTCCAAGGAGAAGGGGGACCTGGAAGACGACAGCTACAAGATCTTGAGCCAGTTCTACAAAGACAGGAAAGACTTACTCTAGCACACAGCTGATGGGGTGGTAGCATGCAAGAGAAAAGATGAGGAGAAGATATTACACAAGCATAACCTCATCATACTGCCACAGTTGTATCAGACTGAAGTGTTATTCAGATCGCATGACCAAACGGGGCACCAGGGGATAGACAAGGTGCAACAAAAAATACTTCACAGGTTTGATTGGCCAGGATTAAGGAAAGCTTGCGAGAGATGGGTGAAAGCATGCCTGGCATGCCTACAAGTGAAAGACCCAAGGAAGATGAAGTTCCCACTATAATCCTTTGAAAGCTCGGAATTTAACGAGGTTGTGCAGATAGACCATCAAAAGATCTGCATGACAGAATCGGGATATAACCAGATACTGGTCATAATAGATCATTTCACAAAGTTGGCTGAAGCGGTGCCGTGTCAAACAGCCTCGGCAGAGGAGACTTGAGACCACTTGATACCACATTGGATTTCACGGTATGGTTGTCCCATGACATTTCAGTCGGACAACGGAAAAGCCTACGTGAGGGACCTGACGAAAGAATTGATGAAGGGGTCACACATTGCTCAAGCGCACTCAATGACCTACCCTCCCCAGACCAACGGGTTAGTGGAGAGACAGAATAAAACGTTGTTGAACATGCTGAGGGTATACTGCTCAAGATATATGACAGACTGGGATAAATATCTGCCGCAAGTGGTAGGGGCATACAACAGTACGCAACACTCAACAACAGGAATCAGTCCCTTCATGATGTTTACGGGCAGGGAAAGAGCCATGCCTCCAACATTCTTTTACCCAGAATACGAAGGGAAAAATACATCGCCTCAAGCTCATGTGGAAGAAGCGGTTAAGAGACAGCAGGAACAAAACGAGCTCTGCAGGAGGAACACAGCGCAAGCACAAATGAGACAGCGAAGAAATACGATGAGAAATTACTGCAAGCGAAACCATATGCAGTGGGCCAATACGTCTGGGTCTTCCAGAATGTTATACCTCCCAAAGGGACAAAGAAAGTATTTAAGAAATGGAGAGGACCGCTCATGATAACGGAAGTGCACCAGCAAGGACGTTTCTACCGCTTGAATACGTGGCGTGCAGCACATTATGAAAACTTGAAACCTCATGTCCTATCCCCAGAAGACTGGTGCGCACCGCAGAATATGGAGGGACTCGAGTACCTATTGGTGGAGCCAGCTTGGGAGGTGAACGAAAAGGGCACCAGAGAGAAAAATGATGGCAACGAGGACTTGAGTTTGGATGACTGGAACGATCCGGAGCAGGACGAGGTACCGAAGTGGACAGAGCCAGACTTGCCGATACCAGCGGGAACCAGGAGTGGCAATCGCAAATGGACATGCATGAGGTACAATAGGTACGGGGATGAATTTTTGATTGATAAGATACAGCCTGATGAATTATGCAAAGAGCTACTAAGTGTGGGCGAACTAGCAGCCGACGATGAATGGCAAAACATCAACGATAGTAACCTCTACCCGCAGGAAGAATACTCCACATCAAAACAAGAGACGGATCTGGAACAGAACGGGATAGAGAGGAGGAAAAATACAAACGTGAGGATACTAGAGTGGATGCGCGATGTCAAGAGCGGAAGTGATGAGGGGCAAAGCATTCAACAAGTCGACGTGTCGGCGGAAAAACACGTGAAAACGGAAGATCCCCTCTTCGGTTGGACAGCAACAGACAGGCGGCTCGAGATTCCTCCATATAATTTAGACCCAGCATCATCGATGGGGACGTCGATAAATTTTTTTAACCGGGGAGTGGGGGTAGGACTTACCCACACCGAAAATTTGATGATAAAGAAACTCAAGGAAGTGAGAGAAACAAGTGACCTGAAATTCCAAATGAATACTCGGAGAATATCCTGATCACGGACAGTGACTTCATCTTGTCAGATAGGAGCAGCGCGATCTGTATAACGGCGGACATGTACTTCAAATCAAGACTAGAGGCCGACTTCAAGAGAGATTATTAGAACGTGGAGTTTCTATTCAGGCAGAGACCGGCGCTGGGAGGAATGGCTGCGCTTCCCCCATCAGTCTCACAAGTTCCGGGGAAGTACTTGTGCTTTCTGGTATCGAGGGTCAATGAAAGGAACACAATAGAACCTGAGAACATGATGCTGGCACAAAGAAGGCTGCGAGATTTCATGGTCGAAAGAGGAAAAATGGAGATCTCGATGCCGGTTTATGACCCGAACTGTAAGCTATCCTACACGTGGTCTTCGCAGAAACAGAAATAATGGTACACCTACACAAGAAATACTACTTGAGCATCGGCTGAGCAACGGATGGACAAGGGAGGTCTTGAGTTAGGGGTACATGGGGATCTCGAGTAGGGGTACACAGGGATATCGGAGCAGGTAGATGGGTTTTAAGGTAATTGGCATGACAATTATAATTTAAAGAGTCGACGGTGCTAAAACATTAAATGAATCTGCATGCTCCTAAAAAACTTCCAACAGAACTATTTTAGTAAAACAAATGGAGGGATAATGTTTTAACCACAAAAATGGGGGGGGTTTAGGTTAGGAATGGAACCAATGAGTCTACAAAGTGGATTTTATTTTCAGATTGATTTGTCAAATCGACTTGACGACCTAGACACACTCATTTGAAAGAAAAAAAGAAGATCTTGAACAAAGTTCACGATCAGCAACACTCGAAAGAGATTTTTCTCAAGTACGCAAGTTGGATGGTACGGTAAAACTCAAGTTGGTTGGTACGGTAATACTCACGTTGGTTGGTAAGGTAATACTCAAGTTGGTTGGTACGCAAGATCATTTAGAAATTGTAAAAATGGCAGATCAATTTTGGAAATCCATGCCTGCTGCGCTAAAAAAGCCTACGCTCGATGAATTGTATAGACGCTTGAGGGATTTGGACTACACCCAAATGGATGAGAGGATGGCAGTGATGTTGAATGCCATTCTGCAGTTAGAGGAGCAAGATGAATGCAGGGAGTCCGCCACGGAAGCTGTCTTGATGGTCGGCTACACCACAGAAGGGATATCTAATCAAGAACAGACCAGGTGGTTGTCCTGGAATATGGATGGAGGTGTGAGAGGATTCGACTTGGCAAGAAATCCTGACTTGAGCAGCAACACTGAGTACCGCGCGGGAGAGCTCCCATTACCGACCAGACCACCGGCAAGATCCGCGGGCCAGTCCACGAGCAAGCCACCATTCTATGATGCGAGCACAGCAAACGGAGGAGACATATCCCGACCTCAGTAGCCTGAAGAGGGAACTGGAGAGGGTGCAGAGGGAGAAGAATAAGGCGAATCTTGACCGGGATGGCGCCAAACTCGAGAGGGATCAAGAAAATCTGGAGAGAGACCAAGCGATCCTTGAGAGGGACCAGGCGCGCCGTGACCTAGACATGTTAAAAGCAGAATAACAGCAAGAGCAAAGGGTACGAGATATTGAGGCGAACTGCGAGCAGTTGAAGTCAGAACTTGAAAAGATCCAGCGGCAACAACGCGAGTTCGACAGGCAAAAGGAAAAGGGGACCATGACTACGGAACGAGCAGCTGCGGGCTAAAGGCCGGAGTCACGCATGGAGGTGGATGAGGCTCCTAGGTCATAGGGATGATTCAAGTTAGACCGCGCGGCTCAAGAGCACATGAACGAAGGACTGGAAGTGTGGATACCAACCGAGTCAGTGTCCTCCGTGCGTGGTTTGGAGACGCAACCGATACGCCCACTGATGGATCTGGCACAGCCAGGATATACCCCGAGCTCAACCCCGAGCAGCAGTCAGGTGAGCAGCAGCTCGTGGCGTCTCAAGGAATAAAACGAGAGGTTACAGCGTGAAAGTCCAACTAGAGCGGAGCAACCCCCAACTTGGAGGGAGCAGCCTGTCAGGAATGTAGTGATCGCAAGCTATAAGAAGAATACGGATGGCAGCCGATGGAAGCCGAGGAAGCAGAGTCATCGACGCCCCAAAGTTCAGTGGTATCCTCAGTGGTGGTGGTGGATAACAAAAGAGTGGAGAGACCAGCGGAGACAAGCCGGACACGATACCTGGAGAAGATAAAGGAGCTGGAGGATCTGGAGTGTAGACAGGAGTTGGCGGAGACCCTGGGGCTCAAGCACGTGTCACACGAGGACTTGAGCCGACACCATTGCGTGGATTGGTTAAAGGCCCACGAAACGCGTTTCTCAAGAGCAAGAATGATGGAGACGGCTGATCTGACTGGGATCTCCACGAAATCAGTCATGGGACCGATCAATTACAGACACTCAAGTTGCTGGGGAGTCCGGGACTCATAGTGAAGCCCCCCAAGCACCGAACAAATGTTGCGAGAATCAGGTTGGCAACTCCCGCGCAGTTGAGGAAAGTAGATAAATTACTGGAACCGAAAGAGATGGAACTACCAGACGCCGCCTACGAGGGAGCGAAATTGGTGGACGACCCAAGATATGGAAAACCCTGCGGGAGCGCCCAGTTGGCCAAGACACTGGCAGTATACGATAGAGCGGATCCAGCGGCCGCAAGAGTGATCATCGTGGCGGGATCGGATTTCGAGGGAACGTCTCCCAAGTTGTTCGGCCCGGAAATTCTGATATACTCGTTGCCAGGTGTGGAGTTGAACCAGATGTTGACTCTGGTGGTAGCGATGAAGTCAGAGATACCTTGTGAGCCAGAGCTACTGCTGTTCTTTTCATACTTCTAGAGCAGTTGAAAGGCGATGCGCCTATGCCAAAGAAGGAGGCCATCCAGACGTTGTTTGCCGCGATGAACGAGGTGCAGGAAAATGTCAGTTCTCAATTCGGACCTAAAACAAGAGTGGTATTTACGACGTCCCCTGGATACGCGAGCATGCCTCCTGCGCTGCAGTTTGTGTATGCAATTTTGGTCCTAATAGCCGAAGGGAAAGCATGGCGGTTTCTGATGGCAGCTCCTAATCGGGAGTTTGAGCCCACGAGCTTGAGACTTCGGAAGTCGGAACTGGCAGCGGCATGGGCTGATGCATCCCACGCATTGAGGGGATTCTTTGAACTGGCAGACATCCTCAATGTATTGGATGAGGTCCTTTTACTTGATATCTTGAATCTCGCCCGGCAATTAAAGTTCAGTCGGTAATAGAGGTTGACCACCCAATATTAAAACCCCTGACGTCCAGCCTATGGTTCCGAGGTATGGATCTGACCATCACGAGCTCCACCAGCAAATTGAGGGGACCAAGTAACGAAAGAAAGAACGTGGCCGCGGCCGAGAAACAACTGGAAGCGATGGTATATCGACTAACACAAGAGAATTGGTGGCCGTTTCTAACACCAAGACTAGAGAATGCTACGGATAAGACGAAGGAGAGTGCCCCACCTCTCGTGAAGCAGGTCTGGAAATTTCTTGAGGGACAGTGGAGGTAGAAGAAATACATGGCTGGTGTGTTTTATGCAATAAAAAAACATTTTTGGGGCCTTTGTGCAAGAGCTGTTGAGTATGCCCATAAGCCTCTTGCTGGCCTTATAATTGGTTTACCCAAGGTACCTGTTTAACATGGGTCCAGCGTACATGTTCAGTCGGGGGGTTGAGACACTTCGAATTGACGGGTATCTGACACTGGTCCTCCTGACTCATGGCGAACTGGTGTCATTTCATCGGTTGATGAAATATGGGGAGCCCCTGTCAATGGGAAAGATCCACTCAAGCATAGACACCTACTCGTACAAGTGCGCTGCAGGACTGAAGACGTTGCTAGTGGAGTATCTTTTGATGCAAAACCGACACATGACCGGCGAGGAGAAGAATCCAAAGACGAGACATGAATGGAGGGAGGCGAATGGTGGTATCCGATCTATTTCTGGCAATGAAATCTGACCCAGTGGGAATGATCAGGGGACTAGAGGAGGTCGTGACTTGTATTTACGGACCAGCCGTTACGTACGCCTTTCCGGATCCTCTAGTGGCGGCATACCGCAATTCAGTGGTACACATGAGTCTAATAAGCGTGTTGGATGGGACGGGGTTGAACTGGTGTCGACAAGAGGTGCTGAGGGCACGAATGAGCAAAACAGTGCTCTTTGGGAAGGTGAAAGATCCCGAGTTGGTAGTGTTCAACTTCCGGGGACAACTGCAATGTAGGATGGGGGGAAAGCTTGAAGGCCCCATTGAGACTTATCCTAAGTTCTGGAAATTGAAACTCCTGACGGCGGACGGACAAGAGATCCTGAGATAGCCCCGCGTGGAAAAAGAGCTTCGAGTTGGTAAAGAAGAAGCTAGAGGCGACACTAGAGAAGGAAATCCTGCCCGCCACTGTTCCTGAGTTCCCAGCAGTCAGGAGAATGACCCTGGGGATGAATAACCCCCTGGTGGTCCCATCCCTGTTCGCAAGAGCTACGGTAGAAAAGCAACAAAAGGAGTTCACCGATGGCTGGGACACCTTGTTCATTGAATATAGAGCAGCGGTCTACTTCCATACTTGCGATTTCAAGATAAACTCGTGGACGACTCAAGCGAAAAAGATAAGAGGCTCAATACCTCCAAAATTCGAGGTTCGGGACATCTTGAGAACGCTCGATCAAGCAAATTTGGAGAACATGTTGCCGGTATGGGATGATGGTAGGATGATCGTAGAAGAAGGGCACATCGCACTGAAAGACGATATGAAGTTTGCCACAAGAAAGTACCGGGCGCCTTACGGAATAGAGCAGGTGGAAATGAAGCAAGAAGAGAAAGAACTGGATGCAGCAGGCTTGTTATATGAGGCTCTGACAGAATACAAGAAGCAAGACCCAGCTACACCCTCACCCCTATCAGTAGGCACTCCTGGGGACAGGAGAAGCGGTCCCGTAGAAGACTGATTTAGAAAGGATATTTGAGAGAAGGCGAGCCGAGTCTGAGGCGGAAAGCATGGATGAAACTCTCAGTGAAACAGGAGAGGAGATGGAGGTGGGCAATACGCCTGAGCCGAAACCAGCTGAGGAGGATTTCACCGCCCAGGAACTACTGCAGGACCTGAGCGGAGATGATTGGGCGGACACTGCCACGCCACCTCTGACCTCATCCCCTCCGAAAAACCTGGAATTACCCTTGAGCAGCGAAACTTCCAACATGGGAATGATACTCTTGAGTACAAAAGAGAGTAAGAAGAACACTTTCGAAGGGAACAAGATGATGTTTCTGGGGACGCTAGATGAAAAAGCTTGGCGGGAATTGTTTAGTGAATTTAATCAAGAGACGAAGAGTGAGACCACACTAGATAACTTCAAGGAAGAACTGTGGAACACAGTGGTCAAGTTCAGGGAACCGGTGTTGATGGGCACCGGGCTGGATGGAAAAGCAAGAAAAGAGTTACTGAGCAGGATGGTCAAGTTGGGGGAGACGCGACAGGAGACCAGAGATGAAGATTGTAAAGACAGCTCTATTCTGAAACAAAAAGCTGATGATAAAATGATTAAAGTTAAAGGGGAGGATAAGCTTAAGACTAGTAATTTGATTAAAAATACTAATATCCTTAAGGCTCGAGCAGAGGGGAGGCAAGAGCTGGAAGGGTAGAGCGGGATAAAGAGGTCGAATCAGTGATGATAGCAGGGACGCCCCCAAGTAGAGGTGTGAAGTCTCGGAAGAGGAAGAGAGAGGTAGAGGGGTTGAGTAGTCCTTCGACGGACGCAATCTCCGAGAAAAATCTGAGGGAGACTGCTCCCATGTTCCTAGCGCGGTGAAAGATAACAGCCTACAAGGGTAGCTCCGAACCAAGGAAGTTGGCCGAGTTAGAAAGAGAGATGGAGGTTTCGACAAGTTTGGCAATGAAGAAGACTTCAAACCCCAGAAGACGAACACAAAGAGGGGTTCGACTAGTGGACAGATGTGGTAGGTGGACGTCGGTAAAGAATGGATATCATGCGAGCATCAGGCCACCGGGAAACAGGTGACAAGTGACCCTCTTGAGAAGAGTAAGACGAGGAACACCGCTCGGCCGTGGTGGGTGGCTCTCGAGACAATAAGGAACTAGAGGACTGCATAAAGAAACTCGATTACGGAGTGTCTCGCAAGCGACGCAATTGGGCTCTTAGCAAAAGGCCGAGATCAACAAGTTAGAACTGGGCAGCCAACTGAAACGAACTTGGCAGAACTTACTGCGGGATTATTTTAAAGAAGCGAAGAGGACCCCTCATCTGCGTTGCCGTTGATGGCAAAGCCCTTCGTTAGGACAGCGGATAGCTGATGTTCGCGTGGAGCCTGGTGGGAATAGAGCTAGAGACGTTGATCTCACATGACAAGTTGACGCTGGGCGGCAAGAATCTGGAGATTTATCAGATTCTGACGCTGCACGTCGCCAGGGATAATTCAGGCTTGAGTCTGGCAAGGAGAAAAGATGTTACTTGTTTCTTGAGGTGGATAATGTCCGTGATGACCGACAGTACCATCCAAGCGTGTCAGCAGGGAGAAACTGGAGCAAGACAATGGAATGGAGAATCTCAGCGGTCATTCTGAATGTATACCAGAGTACTGGAATAGAAAAGGAGGATGGCTCCAGGAAGTCTCTTGAAAGTCATAAAAAGCTAGATGAAATACGGAGATTCTATAACAAGAAATTTAAAGAAGGACATGATGTGAACCGTAACTTAGCCTCCGCTGGAGAGTACTCGAGACCCAATAAAAAGGGAGAATATCAATACGTGTCTGGAGTGATGGGAATAGCATACAACCCCTTCTTGGATTCAGAGGCCGAGAGCGCTCACAGGAATCATGAAGTGACAGAGCTATTAAAGTTTTGGACGGAAAAGGTAATCGAGATAGACCCAGCAGAAAGAGAGAAGCCGAGCTTGGGTTTGATTCTGGAGAAGACGCCAGAAGTGAGGATTGTGCCGCACTCTAACAAAGGAGTCGAATTGAAAATGGGTAATGGAAACAGCTTGATGGTTACGAATTTAGGAGTGGTCTGGAAGCTATTGAGACCCTCCTGGTGCCCACATCCCCACGCAAGCCTAATCGAGGAGGTCACGGAGCGAGTGAGGCTTGCACCGACAAAAGACGAGGACCTAGCAACACTGAGTATAGTACACAAGCTGATCTTGCCTCACATGAAGGAGTCAGGCGAAGCAACGAGCAAACTAGGATCTGTCAAAAAGATGGAGCCGGATAGTTGTCTTGACCTGACGTGTGGAAGCGGAGAACACACTTGTGATGGACGATCATGCGTCAGGATACAGTCCTTTCAAAAAGAAGATCTAACCACTTGGTTTGGAGACATCGCGGAAAGGGAGAAGAGTGAAGTACATATAGTGGCTGAGTGTTACTCTAATACCACCGTGAACATAGCAACCGCTTTGGGATTCTTCTCAAGAATTGTAGTCTGCAATCACTAGAGATGCTGGAGTCTGAGCACCATTTGGTGACTGCGTTGAGCGTGAAGTCATGGCCTGGGGTGTTGCAAGTAACCCAGAAACACATCAGAGGCGGAGGTGGTCTGGAGGCGGAGATGGGGTTTCCCATAAGTGAAGCCTTTAGTCTGCCATTAAATGCGAAGTCCCTAGTGGGATCAGTGATGGCCAACCTATGTGGTAGCCACTACCCACTGCACATGGCGATGGTAGAGGTTTTCAGCCAGAGGGTCTTAATAGACAAAGCCTTCTCGGTGCCCAAGTGCGTAAGATTGGCTCGAATGTCGCATCACAGGATCGATGTCATGAGTAGGATTTCTGTCGTTTTCGTACTTTGGTAATCATGTGTTGAGAGAATAGTCTTTTCGCACTAAAGTTTCGATTCGTACGGCGAGTTGTATTTTGCTTCAACCGGAAGTCTACGATTTTTTTTGCATAAAACTCTTTGATGCTGTTTGTTTCGTTCTGAGTCCAACATTTTTGAAAACTCTTGTGTAAATCGATTCCAGACAGAATTAATTGCTGTGGGTAAAACTGAAAGTCATTTTCGTGCTGCGCCATCGAGTGTGATTTGTATCTGTGAAACCAAATTTGATGAAGTGGTGTGTTTACAGTCATCCACTGAGTTTTCAGGATCTGTTCCTGTAAATACCATGAGTGTTTTCTTTGATGTTATAGATGATCCACCCAAAAAGTATGAACATGATGTCATTTGGAGTGATTCTGGTGAGTTAGGTACTTGTTTAAATTTTGTGAATTAGTTTTTCGAAATTTCTAGTTATTTTAATTAATAGGGTATTGGAATTTCATTTCTCATGGATTCGGGTTGTTAAACTTGAGTATATGTGTAGTTTTGCAATTGTACGTTTTTATTAGGTTGTGCCAAATTTTGTCGATCAGAAGGTTATTGCTTAATTTGCCTTGGTAGATGAGAGTTCATTAAGATTCAAAAACATCTGGTTGAAAAGTATCATCTGGTTGATCTATATTATTCCAGTGGTTTCTTTGCTGATAATTATTATGTTTAGGTTGGTTTTGATGGATGTAATTTTTATCTCCAGTATAGTTGAGCTTTTATTCTATTGAAAAAAATGGATAATTTTCAATTCGATCTGTCTGAGGTTTTCTTTTATCATTGAAACTTGAGATATTTGTTTTGGTGCCTGTTGAGTAAAATTGTGTTCTTGTGATTGATTTTGTGTTGTATATTATGTCCTTGCTATTGTATTACTAATGTTACTATTTGCAAAAAATCGTGATTATGGTTTGCAAAAACATTTCCAATTGAGTGTCTTTGATTTGCTTATTAGTTGTTCCTTATTTAGTAATTGGCCTATTAGTTTGATAACCCATTGGCAAATATTTTGGAATGGCTGATTGTTTGACTGTTGATTGTAAAGCTGTTGTTGGAAAAAGAGTATAATTTTCATTGTGTGGTGTTGTAAGTGTTGAAAGAATAGGAGAGATACTTTGATGTTTGATGTGTTGTTATAGGTAGTGTTTCAAATGTTTCTCCGTCGATAAACTTCGATGGAGTTTAAATAACTTGTTGTGTTAAAATTTAAGTACCGTTAAGGGTTTCCTGTGTATTGAAAAATGTTGATTCTAAACTAATTTTGCTTGTCTTTTCAATAAATATTGTGTTATATTTTAAGAGTGTGCAGTCATTTATGAATGGAGATACTCTCAGATAATCTCTGTGTACGGAAATAGTTGTACTGCTGCGCTTGAAATATGATTTGGGATGTTAAAAAAATCATGCGATCTTTCAGGGTCCCATACATAATCTGTATTGTCTGCTGATATTGTTTCATTGTCTGAAGTTTCGGGTCGAAAATTTTCTCTTGCTGTTGAGATTACATCTAAGTTGTGTACAAAATAATCTATTTTGAACCATGCTAGGATTCCTTGTAGATCAGCTTTAACAATTTGTGTTTTTTCATTATCCGTGAGTGTTTCACGAATTGAATCTAAAAATTGCGAGAAAATTTCAACTTCGTGTCTTACTATCGCATCTCGAGATATTTGAAGTGATGATACATATAATAATTCGCTTAATTCTAAGATAGAAATGTAATATCTTTTGCGAAAAATAGGTTTGCTTTTTGTGAATTCTGATACTGAATATTCTTGCTACATTCTACGAAAATTTTTGACAAATCTAATTCTATATCTTCTGTTTGTTTTCGGTGTGGTGTTTGATGTGTTTGTGATGGTAAAATTTCAAAAGTAAATATGCCGTAATGTGAAGTGATATAAATGATACCCGGTAGGTAGTGATCACCTATTTGTCTTTTAATTTTTGCTTCAGAAAAATCTTGTTTGCATGGACTATTTCCTTTTGAAATAAATTTACGATTAGATTCTGGCAAGTTGTACTTGTCCTCTAAAGGGATCGCTTTTTGGATCAAGGACAAACGGAAGGATGGAGTCATCGCCAAAGTCATAATTGTATTGTTTTATTTTTCGCGCGGAATCAAGTTAATGTGTAACTTGCAATATGTCCTATTGGTTGATTCCAATTAAAGAGTCTCATTGGCTTACCAATTTTATATTCTACGTTTACCTTTTATAGATGATGCTGTTGTGGATTCTGATTCTGAAAAATCTTAGATTGTCTACTGGTTTACTTTTGTCGTGGTTTACTTTTTTCGTGGCTTTTGTCTACTGGTTTACTTTTGTCGTAGGATTGTCTACTGGTTTACTTTTGTCGTGGCTTAGATCTCGAAGGTTTTAAAGTTCTTCTTTTGTTGTTGAGTCAAGTTACAAAACTGGTTTCATGTTCTGGAAAATTTTGACTTAGTGATTCATTTTTCTATTGTGATTATTGCCTCTTTTTTGATTTTTTTCAATCTGATATATCCTATCTTTTGCTTATGCGTTGTAATGAAAACATCGTATCCTTCTTCTTAAATCAAACAATTTTGGAGAATTATTGACTGTCTCCTAATTTATCTCTTGACATTAGGGTGTTGCAAAATTTACTTCCCAAGCAGTTAGTCCTTACGGCTTTTGTGAGGTTGTCTTACTCCTGGGGGAAGATTGTCTAGTGAAGGCGGGTTGGAGATAGAGTATATCAATTCGTTAGAATGATTTTATACGTTTTCAAGTGGTTTATAAGAAACCTAATTTTACTTAGGGTCTGATTTGTGATCCAGGGTTGGAAAATAGTAGATCAATCCACAAGGTCCAGGCATAAATTGCACACGAGTAGATCGTTAGGTCTTAAGTCTTACGTTTTTTTAAGCTTGGGTTAATTAAGAGAACGGGCTCAAGTGAAGGATGAGTAGCCGAAGTTCTTCATTTTTTATCTAACTATAATGGCTGATTTTTTGAAAAATTCATTTAGTCCTGGGTAATTTGTAAAGGTTGGAGAGTGAATTGATGTTTGAGGTCGTTAGATACTAGTATTAAGAGGTGGCGAAAACCAATTGCTCCAATTGATCCAACGAAAGCCGCGTTGATCAATTATTTTAAAATTAGTTATAACTGAAAAATAAATTAAAATTAACAATCCAAGGATAGCCTTGATTTTCCGGTTTAAAGAAAATTTAAGTTTTCCAGAAAAGATTTGTTGAAAAAAGTTAACAGATCAGTTAGATTTTGATTTGATTTATTGAAACGTTGAGATAAATTTTCAATAATTCATAACGTTTTGTGGTATTTTTGTGGTTCTTTTTTCGATTTTGTATTTGCTAAATCTTAACATTGAGAGTCGCACCAGATGATTATAACTCCGGGGTGGCTCACTATTAGAGTAACTTCAGATTAGGTACACCATCTGTTCGTCACGCTATTTTATTTTCGAATAGATAAATCCGTACGACGTCTTAATATGCTACCAATCGTAATCCTAATTGATTTATCTCCTAGTCTCAATAGATCTGTTGTATACTGGTATTTGCGAGATAAGAGCCAGGAACTGTTCTGGAGAAGAGCAACTGTTTGCTGAGTTAAATTTATTCTGTTCTTGCTGACTATTCTTGCTGAAATAGTGCCATCGAATTTTCAAAGATTTTGGTTATTCTACGTTTGAGTAACCAAGTGAAATCAAATCAAAACATGTATTAATTTTATCCTATCATTTTCTAAATAAAATTCGTCTGTAAAATAATTAACGCTAACAAATCATGATATGGTATAGTCAACTTAGCGCGAGGAGGAAAATTCTGCGCGACTTTAAGCGACCCATATGATATATGTCGCGACTTTGTACAGTACTTTCTCAGGACTTTGAGCGACCAAATACTTTTGCGCGAGTTTCAAAAATCTCGGGTTGAAGTCAAAAAGGTTATCAGTACTGTTCAAGTAAAACAACAGTTTTTGACAAAATTCAGTCTTGTATCAGAGTAAAATCAGTAATTTACTCTGTTTGTCATCTGAAGAAGTTGAACAGGAAAAATGCTAGTCCTGCTGTTACAGTACTGTTTCGTTCTGTTTTTATTCTGAAACTTGATTGGAAATTTTTTCGATTGTAATTGATAAGAAATCAATTATAATATTATTTTTTCGAAGCAAAAAAAATGTCTACTTTTATGATTTGATTTTATTCGATTTTTTTCCAAACTTTTTTCAAAGTAATTTGCCAAACGAAACATGAATCCTTATCTATGATCAATTGTTTCTAAAAATTTTTGTGTTTTGTGTGCCATTTTCATTTATTCATTATATGTTTGAATTAAAGTTTTTTTGTGGTTTTACGAATTTTTCTTTTTATCTTAATTTCAATCTCGTTTTATCATAAGTTACGAATGCATTTTTGTTCTTTCTTATTCAATTGTTTGCAAACCCAACAATTTACCGACAGAACTAACCAGGTTTAACCACCAACCCCAAAACTTCCTATTCATGGGGTTGGGAGTGATGATGGTCCTGAGCGTAGCGTGGGACTTGTAGCGAGGGGGGGGGGGGGCGTAGGGGTTTATGGGCTATGAACCCAGGGAATGAATCGTGATTTTAGGGGTGAACGCAAAATTCCGGACAACGAGAAAATCCTAGATCCGCCCCTGGTATGGAAGGCTCATAATCATGATGATCATACAAACCCATAGTCTGATCATTAAGAGACAAACCCAGGGTGTTTTCATTCCCAAAAGGTGTTTAATTACCATTACCTGAGCTATACAGTTGTCTTATAAGTTTGCTCAAAAATAATATAGAAAGTTTTTTTCAAAAAAACGATATTTTGTGAAGAAAAGCAATGTTTTTTTTAAAGATACTAGTCTCAAATTCTCATACCAAGAGAAAGGAAAGCGGATGTTCAGCAAACCACGGTATCTACAAACCACCATTTTTCAAAGAGCCAAAATTACATCAGAATAACGTAAATAACATCAGTAATAGAGATCAATTTCATATAATAGTGACAATCTGTTGTTAGTTTGCTTAAGAATATTAATTTTTTGCTTCTTGGATTGCTAAACCTAATTTCGGTTTATTGGATTTCGGCTTTTGGCCTATCACTAAACTGTATGGCTTTTAATTTTCCGTAAGTAAATGTGCATGACTAGTTTTCTCTGGGTATGAAGGGAGGCCAATCGGGGAAGTTATCCTAAACACTTGGTGTCGATGAGGCTCAATGACTGTTGTTGTTGTTGTTTCAAGAATGAGCTACAAAAAATCAGCACATTAGAAAAAGGCATTCAAAGGATAACCTCTGGACTTGTGGGTTCATGATGTTAAGCTCGGTTTTTCAGCTCATTTGAAACAGTAATTGTGATAAGTACTGGTCGAATTTTTCATCATTAGAGACCGTCAGCAATGTGTACAAAAAACAAAACCATTCGTTTGTCTGAAAAACGCTTAATCATGACGTACCACAAGGTACTGTTTTGGGACCATTCGTTTTCATTCTTTGTTAAAATGATCTTAAAAACCAATTTAACAGATACATGAATTTAGGGCAAGTTGCAGACGATACAAGGAAATATGTATAGGAAACCCAACAACTGGCCTAAAAATATCAATGCTAGAAACTCTAGAAAAAAAAAGAAAACTTGAATGAAAATAGACTTGTTTGTGGTAATAGTAGCATCAAAAGTTATTATTTTTGGGGAAAATAATGATTTAGGAAAAAATGTTTAGAAAGAATAAAAAGTTTCCGCAAAAATACATACTGAAATAGAAGTGTCCTGGTGTGTTAGTGGACAAAAATCTCACTTTATCAGCTAAAGTGAACAATTGTTTCATTAAAACGGCTGTTCTAATTAAGCCAATTTACTGTGTGCGACATATGGTACCATTAGAACAAGATTTATGCTTTTCAGATGGCTAGTTTTATCCCATTTATCTTTTAGCTCGGCTTTTTTTTACAAATACCACCCATGTAAAAAACTAACAGACGCAACAGACTAAATAACTGGAGAATCAAATTGTGCACAAAACAAATAACACAAAGTAAGTTTCTGAAAAACAAGTGAGGAGAGAACTCTGTAGGAAACAATAGTTGTAATAAATGGAACAATTTACACGTAAGGCTGAGAACCGTTAAATCTAAATAAAAAAATAAAAATGAACCTAAAATATGTTTCATAGAAAACAAAAACACTAAAAGTTTTCCATTGATAGATCTATCAGTTCTTTTCGAGGTTTATATCTAGCAAGATTTTTTTAATGTCTAATGTTTTTGTTTTTATATCTATTAAACAGTATTGTCTCATTCGTATTTATACAAGGTGTTTTTCTATATTTAAATGCCGGTGTAATTGTTGATTGTTTCTTTATTATGATATTTAAATTTTGTAGCAGCATGTATAATTAACAAAATCAAATTGTATGATCAGTATTATTTGTCCATGGAGGTCAACCCGGGAGGTAGGATGGAATAATGAAGTCATATTGATAGCAGATAGAACCCGCTGTGAACCAAATGAGAATTGTTGTCAAACATTGTAAAGATAGCAAACAAAAACCAAAAAGTGGTAAACTTACATTGATTAGCCAGCCAAAAGGTTGTATTCTGATCTGTTTCACAATGAAAGCGTACACTGACAGAAGCAAAATGCGCCGGTCTTTCTTATTGTTTGCGCGAAACACAATATTGAGAAGTAATCTTTTGTTCTAGTCATTTCCTTCCATTAAATTAAAATAGCCAAGGAACTATCAGTCAAAAAGCAGCCGACTAAAAAAAACAGTAAAAAACCAGCCGCGAAAGTAAAAAAAAGTAAATTACCAGCCAATTATATAAACAGGTCGAAAATTAAATTAAATAATTGAAAATTGCACGTTTTTTGTTGTTTTTTGTTTTTTGCACGTTTTTTGTCAGGCTCGATGACTGTTGTTGTTGTTGTTTCAAGAACGAGCTACAAAAAATTAGCACATTAGAAAAAAGGCATTCAAAGGATAACCTCTGGACTTGTGGGTTCATGATGTTAAGCTCGGTTTTTTAGCTCATTTGAAACAGTAATTGTGATAATTACTGGTCGACTTATTCATCATTAGAGACCGTCAAGAATGTGTACAAAAAACGAAACCATTCATTTCACTGAAAAACGCTTAATCATGACGTACCACAAGGTACTGCTTTGGGACCATTAGTTTTCATTCTTTGTTAAAATGATTTTAAAAACAGAAACATGAATTTAGGGCAATTCGCAGACGATACCATTAATTATGTACAGGAAACCCAACTGACCTAAAAATGTCAAGGCTAGAAACGCTAGAAAAAATACAAGAAACTTGAATGAAAATACACTTGTTTGTAGTAAAGTTAACAACAAAAATTACTGTTTTTGGGGAAAATAATATTTTAGGAAAAATGTTTAAAAAGAATAAAAAGTTTCCGCAAAAGAACATGCTGAAATAGAAGTGTCTTGGTGTGTTAGTGGACAAAAATCTCACTTTATCAGCTGAATTGAACCATTGTTTAATTAAAACGGCCGTTCTAATTAAGCCAATATACTCTGTCCGACATATGCTACCATTAGAACAAGATTTACGCTTTTCAGATGGCTAGTTTTATCCCATTTATCTTTTAGCTCGGCTTTTTGTTTACAAATACCACCCATGTATTAAACTAACAGACGCAACAGACTAAATAACTCGAGAATCAAATTGTGCTATCTCTGCCAAAAATATGATCCTGCACCTGATCTACTTTTAAAGTCTAAGGTTTTACCAGCCGAACTATTCATTGCCCAAGATAGCTTGACAAGAATGTTCAATGTGGGAAAAAAAAAACGTTCGACAAATAAAATTGGTAAGCAGTTTATCTATAACACAGTACCTGTGAAACTAAACCAACGCACAAAACAAACAACACAAAGTAAGTTTCTGAAAAACAAGTGCGGAGAGAACTGTAGGAAACAATAGTTGTAATAAATGGAACAATTTACACGTAAGGCTGAGAACCGTTAAATCTAAATAAAAAAATAAAAATGAACCTAAAAAATGTTTCATAGAAAACAAAAACACTAAAAGTTTTCCATTGATAGATCCATCAGTTCTTTTCGAGGTTTATATCTAGCATGATTTTTTTATATCTAATGTTTTTGTTTTTATATCTATTAAACAGTATTGTCTCATTCGTATTTATACAAGTTGTTTTTCTATATTTAAATGCCGGTGTAATTGTTGATTCTTTCTTTATTATGATATTTAAATTTTGTAGCAGCATGTATAATTAACCAAATCAAATTGTATGATTAGTATTATATGTCTATGGAGGTCAACCCGGGAGGTAGGATGGAATAATGAAGTCAAATTGATGGCAGACAGAACCCGCTGTGAACCAAATGAGAATTGTTGTCAAAAATTGTAAAGATAGCAAACAAAAACCAAAAAGTGATAAACTTACATTGATTAGCCAGCCAAAAGATTGTATTCTGATCTGTTTCACGATGAAAGCGTACACTGACAGAAGCAAAATACGATGGTCATTCTTATTGTTTGCGCGAAACAAAATATATGAGAAGTAATCATTTGTTCTAGTCATTTCCTTGAATTAAATTAAAACAGCCAAGGAACTATCAGTCAAAAAGCAGCCGATTGAAAAAAACAGTAAAAAACCAGCCGCGAAAGTTAAAAAAAAGCAAATTACCAGCCAATTATATAAACAGGTCGAAAATTAAATTAAATAATTGAAAACTGCACGTTTTTTTGTAAGTGTAGACTTTTCATTTTTTTAAGAGCCAAATTCCAATTGCGCCAATTTCTTTGGTTAAGCAGAATTGAAATTAGAGTGACCTAAATAGGTCATGAACATTTTTTCTAAGATTTTTTTTTCCATTTTTTACAGGTGCTAACATTTTTACAAGTAGATTAAGAAAAGAAAAGTAACAAGACGCACTTTGAGTTTAAGTTTTCAGAGAAAATATAGTTAAACTAGAATGACACAACCCAAACAGATTAAAAAAATTGAAGAGAGTGAAGTTTTGTGAGAGGAATAATTATGAAAAAGTGGGAACTGCTAAACAGTTTCAGCAAACCGCTTTCAATTCTTGCTCTCTTTTTGTGTTGATTTCTGAAAGCTGACAAACTTTTTATGGTTTTCTAATGTGGCTTAAAGGAACTAGTGGTGTATTTACCCGGGATGCTGAACAAAAAAATTTCCTTTGTCGGTTTCATTCACATCTACTTTTTTCGTTTTGACTTATATAAAAAACTATTTGATGTTACTTTTTCTAACAAAAATTTTTGCCGAAACACTTTAGGCAAATCCTATGGACTAAACTTTTATGTGCTGTAAGGTCTGATTATTGTAGGGGAGAAAGAAAAATCTAATTTTCACTATACGCTCATATAATATATAACCCGGGATGACCAAATATACTAGTCATACAATTTCCATATATGGAAAAATGCTAGTCATACTTTTTGCATACAATTCCATACGTACAGAAAATTGCATGAAAGGTCTATGATTAGTATTTTTTCATGTATGGAAATTGTATGACTAGCATTTTTCCATAAACCAAAAATATTGATTTTTGTTCTTTTAGTTTCTCAAAATTTTTTGGTTTTGTTCGTAACCGAACCCAAATGACATAAACCTTGATTACTCAAACGTAGTTGCCAATGGTTTGGCCGCCTCGCAATAAAAATGCATTGGAAACAACCTGATATGTGTAACTTCTGTCTCAGACAAATCATATAACAAAAGTGATGAACTTTTAAATTTTAGCAATAATTTTCAAAGATGGTTAATTCTAAAAATTGAATTTTTAAAATACCAAACATTGATCAAGGCATACAAAAACATGTCATACAAGAGAAAGAGGAGTTTTAAGCGTTTTCGAAACAGTTATGAAGAAAAAAAGAAAAAAATCCAATATTAGTATATCCAAGACTACGTTATACACACAAAAAATTAAAACTTGCAAGCAAGTTTTTTTTTCAAAAAATGTTTGTTTGAATACGAAAATCATTTTGCGGTTAAAAAAAAACTTTAAAAATTTTTGGGGGCAAAATTATTGTGATCTTCATCAAAAAAATGCTAGTCATACAATTTCCATATATGGAAATTGTATGACTAGTGTTTTTTTTTCAGAAAACAAAAATAAAAAAATCAAAGTTTTCAATCGTAGCAGCCCAAAAAACGCTTAAATGTTTTGCCAGCAGTTGAATTGATTGTTCAAAGCTTTTTTTTTTCACAAAACAAAATTTTAAAAAAAAAATCTAATCGTACAACTTCCATATATGGAAATTGTATGGTTAGCATTTTTTTCATACCATTTTTTTTCTTTTTTTTATGAAGCGATTCCAATTTCGATACCAAAACAACTATAAAATACCTTTGAAATTCGATTTAACTCATTTTCCAAAAGTGTATGAAATTTTTATGACTAGCATTTTTCAATAGACTAAGTGTATGAAAATGTATGATTAGCATTTTTGGTCTATGGAGGTCAACCCGGGAAGTTCAAAATTAGAAAAAAACTCAGTTTAGCAATGATAAGATTTTAATGTAATGGAAACTCATCAATATAAATTTAAATACAGTGGAATCATAAGCCACAATTAATTAATAAAATTTTTTAAACCGGAGTTTTTTCCTGTTGATTTCATTTGGTTTGAATTTTTCTGAGAACTGCAAGAGAATCACTAGTCCTGGTTGACTGAAAATTGAACCAAAAAAAAATAAAAAAAACTTCATCTCCTTATAAAAAAGTATCTGTACTGCAGTATGCGCAATAAAAATTAGAATCGTTTGAGAGGCAGGTCGCGGTATGCTACTTACGTTGCAACTATCGCGATTCAACACGAGTATGCCGCAACTGTGTAAACTCAAAATAAATGCAGCAAAATGGCGCGACCGAAAAAGAATATTTCGTGCAATCAAAAAATGAGCGACTAGCGCAATCAAAAAGTTTTGTCAAGTTAGCGCGAGGTGGAAAAACCTGCGCGATTTTAAGCGACCCATATGATATATGTCGCGACTTTGTACAGGACTCCCTCGGGACTTTGAGCGACCAAATATTTTTGCGCGCGTTTCGAAAATCCCGGGTTGAAGTCACAAAGGTTATCAGTACTGTTCAAGTAAGACAACAGTTGTTGACAAAATTCAGTCTTGTATCAGAGTAATATCAGTATTTTACTCTGTTTGTCACCTGAAGAAGTTGAACAGGAAAAAAATGCCAGTCCTGCTGTTACAGTACTGTTTCATTCTGTTTTTATTCTGAAACTCAATTGGAAAATTTTTTGATTGAGCTTAATTGATTGTTTTTAAACTATTTTCAAAAAAATTTGCCAAACGAAACATGAATCATTAAATATAATCAATTTTTTCTAAAACTTTTTGTGTTTTGTGTGAGATTTTCATTTATTCATTAAATGTTTAAGCTTAAGTTTTATTTTTGTTTGCAAATATTTCATTTTATCTTAATTTCAATCGCGTTTTATCATAAGTTACGAATGCATATTTGTTCTTTCTTATCGAGTTGTTTGCAGACCCAACAATTTTCCGACAAAACCAACCAGGTTTAACCACCAACCCCAAAATTTCCTATTCATGGGGGTGGGAGTGATGATGATCCTGAGCGTAGCGTGGGACTTGTAGCGAGGGGGGGCGTAGGAGGGTATGGGTTGTGAACCCATGGAATGAACCGTGATTATAGGGGTGAACGTGAAAATCCGGACCTCGAAAAAATTCTAGATCCGCCCCTGGTATGGAATGCTCATAATCATAGTGATCATACAAACCCATAGTCTGATCATTATGATACAAACACAAAGTGTTTTCATTCCCAAAAAGGTGTTTAATTACCATTACCTGACCTATACAGGTGCCTTATAAGTTTGCTCATAAATAATATAGAAAGTTTTTTTTTAAAAAAACGATACTTTGTGAAGAAAAAACAATGTTTTTTTTGAAAGATGATATCCTTCAATTCTCATACCAAAGGAAAGGAAAGCGGATGTTCAGCAAACCACGGTATCTACAAACCGCCATTTTTTACAGAGCCGAAATTAAATCAGAATAACGTAAATAAAAACAGTATTACAGAACAATTTCATGTAACAGTGACAATCTGTTGTTCGGTTGCTTAACGATATTAATTTTGTGCTTCTTGGATTGCGAATCCTATTTTCGGTTTGTTAGCTTTCGGCTTTTGGCCTATCACTAAACTTTATAGCTATAAATTTTTCGTAAGTAAAAATGCATGACTAGCTTTCTCTGGGCATGAAGGGAGGCCAATCGGGCAAGTTATCCTAAACACTTGGTGTCGTTGAAGCTCGATGACTGTTGTTGTTGTTGTTTTAAAAATGAGCTACCAAAATCAGCACTTTAGAAAAAGGCATTCAAAGGATAACCTCTGGAATTGTGGGTTCATGATGTTAAGCTCGGTTTTTCAGCTCATTTGAAACAGTAATTGTGATAATTACTGGTCGACTTATTTATCATTAGAGACCGTCAGAAATGTGTAAAAAAAACTAAACCATTCAACTGACTGAAAATTGCTTAATCATGGCGTACCACAAGGTACTGTTTTGGGACCATTAGTTTTCATTCTTTGTTAAAATGATTTTAAAAACAGAAACATGAATTTAGGGCAATTCGCAGACGATACCATTAATTATGTACAGGAAACCCAACTGACTAAAAAATGTCAATGCTAGAAACGCTAGAAAAAATACAAGAAACTTGAATGAAAATACACTTGTTTGTAGTAAAGGTAACAACAAAAATTACTGTTTTTGGGGAAAATAATATTTTAGAAAAAAATATTTATAGAGAATAAATAGTTTCCGCAAAAGAACATGCTGAAATAGAATTGTCTTGGTGTGTCAGTGGACAAAAATCCCACTTTATCAGTTGAATTGAACAAATGTTTAATTAAAACGGCTGTTCTAATTAAGCCAATATTCTGTGTGCGACATATGGTACCATTAGAACAAGGTTTATGCTTTTCAGATAGCTAGTTTCATCACATTTATCTTTTAGTTCAGCTTTTTTTATATAAAATTCACTCAAGTATTAAATTAACAGACACAACAGACTAATTAACTGCGGAATCAAATTGTGCTATCTCCGCCGAAAATATGATCCTGCGCGTGATCAATTTTTAAAGTCTAAAGTTTTACCAGCCGAACTATTCATTGCCCAAGATAGCTTGACAAGAAGGTTCAATGTGGCAAAAACATCCGACAAATAACGTTGGTTGGCAGTTTATCTATGACAGAGTACCTGTGAAACCAAACAAACGCACAAAACAAATGAAACAAAGTAGCTTTCTGAAAACAGACAAATTAACTGGGGGTCGAAGTGTGCTATCTCCGCAGTAAATATGAACTGATTATGCACGTGATCTACTTTGCAGATCTCAAGTTTCACTAGCCGAACTATTCATTGCTCAAAGTAGCTTGACTAGAGTGTTCAATGTGACAAAAAAAAACATTTCGACAAATAAAATTGGTAAGCAGTTTATCTATAACAGAGTACCTGTGAAACTATACGAACGCACGAAGCAAATCACCCAAAGTAGGTTTCTGAAAACAAGTGGGGGAAGAATTCTCTAGCAAACAAAAGTTGTAATAAATGGAACAATTTACACGTAAGGCTGAGAACCTTTAAATCTAAATAAAAAAAGAAAATTGAACCTAAAATTTGTTTCATAGAAAACAAAAACACTAAAAAAATTCTATTGATAGATCCATCAGTTCTTTTTGAGGTTTATATCTAGCTAAATTTTTTTAAAATCTTATGTTCTTGTTTTTATATCTATTAAACAGTATTATCTCATTCGTATTCATACAAGGCGTTATTCTATATTTACATGCCGGTGTAATTGTTGATTCTTTCTTTCTTATGATAATTTCATTTTGTAGCAGCGTGTATAATTAACCAAGTGGTTATTATGGATATAAATTTTGTGAAATAGCAATTAAATTAATAGTTTTACTTGACAGTTATTTTTCAGAACACGTTTCAGCTTTAAGAGTTGTCGTGATAACTTATAGACCAACAAGATCTCTATAGAAGTTTTTTAGAGCTGGTTTTCTAGGAAAAAAAACGGTCATAAATGGCACAATAACAAATAACTTCATATTAACATGGCTCTTGGCTATATACATGATTTTTCAAGAGCTAATGTTCACAGGAAAATAAATTTTTCTTATCAAAAAATAATTCATATTTTCTTTTTCTTACAGTGTATTGCATGGTGTCTTGTTTATCATCAACTTCGACAGGAATTGTATATAAAAACGTTTTTTTTAAACCAAAGCCTGAATCACACTTTGTAACGCAAAAACCAGCTCAAAAAGGCAACCAATAATGAAATATTAAATTTCGAGCTATGAAACTCTCAAACGATGACTTTCACGGCAGTACGTTGGTTAAACACCCAGACAATTCAGTCATCGCTGTGACAGAAAAGGCCAATAATTGAATTATGGCCATCTTGTACCTAAGTCATGGCTTTTTGTTGCTAAGTTATGACCATCATGTACCTAACTCGTGGCATTTTATTCCTAGTTTATGACCATCATGTATCCATCTGATGAACTTTTGTTTAAACTTATGGTCAGCATGTCCCAAAGCCATGGCCTTTTCTTGGTTAGATATTGCCATCACGTTTCTATGTCATAATTTTTGATTCTAGTTTTTGGCCATCATGAACCAAACTCTATCATGGAATTTTGCTGCTAGTTTATGATGATCATGAACCTAAGTCATGGCATATTGTTGCCAATTAATGGTCATCATATAACTCGTGTATGCTCCTTTGTTGCTAAGTTATAGTTGTCTTTAACCTCAGTTTTCGCCCTGCAAACCTATGTTATGGCTATCATGCACTTATGGCCATCATGGTATAGCCAAGAAGTGTCACCATGCAGCTAATGGCCATCATGGGTTTTCTGTTATATTATAGACACAATAAATTCTGATCTCGCAATTTATTATGGCATTAAATCTGACGATTTCATATCAATTAAGACTATATATATATATAGCCTAAATAAATAATCGTCTCTGAGAAGATTCGAACATGAAGAAATATAGACATCAAGGTAAGGTTTGCTGTGCATATGCATTGGCTCTGTTAGCTTATGACCCTGATTAATTACTTACTCTGCGCCTTTGAGCTTATGCTTTATGAGCTAGACAATGAGCTTGCTTTAGTTAAGTAGAAGAACTCATTTTCTGGCTGATAAGTACAGATCTTGCAGGATTCATCAATTCTTTGCTGATCTGGCTTTACAGATACTGCAATACAATCCGAGGCTTTCTTATTTCTAATAGTTTATCATTGCTGTGAAATAATGAAGAAGAAACCGCAGGATGATGGAAGTCACGTGTCTTTTGAGAAACAATTGGACACGGTCGGAGGTTTCGGGGTCTATCAAAAAGTAAGTAACAACAAGAGTAGCCGGTTGCTCTGCAAAGAGTGTAGTCACAAAATGTTCTGACCATATACCTTTAATGCGAAAGAATATTTTAACTTTCAAGATGTGAAAACTCATTTTTTTGCAGATTTAGTATGAGAGTGGGGGTCTATTTTTATTGCCACTTCCATCATGAGATTATTATGTCTTGTGACTCTTGAAAATCGCTTGGTGTAATTAGGAGTAAACGCCTCCGATTGAAAACTTTGAGATGAACATATTCGAACGGCGTTTCACTCCATATCAATGTACTTTTCGTTATTTTGGAGATGGATTAGGAGGTGGTTAGGTTGTTGTATCACTTGAATCGTCTTCAATGATTATATCTCTTGATCTTGTTTTGCTGCTGAATTGAGATTTTTTTCCGCAGACCCTAAATTAAGTTAAAGGTCAAATTTTAACCAATTCGTATCTGATGCTCAAAAGTTTGGGTCTATTGCTAGACGTGATACCCCATGAACAAAAAAGTGAGCGCCATTTATATATGAATCATTACAAGGTCAAATAGTACTTTCATAAGGCGCACTATTTGCTGCATATATATCTCTGGATTCCGTATACAATCTTTTAAACAAATCATAACTACTAATTGAAATCAACTTACCAAAATAACCCGGAGTCTAGACAGAAATGCGAAGAAGGATACATTTTTCAAACCGTTAGTTCTATCGCAGAAAATGCAGCCATTGAATGTAGCGAGCTGTTGCATATTCCTCATGTCCCGGGTTGACCGCCATACAGTAAAAATGCTAGTCATACAGTTCCATACAATTTGTGAATGAAAAAATGCTAGTCATACAGTTCCATACAATTTGTGAATGAAAAAATGCTAGTCATACAGTTCCATACAATTTGTGAATGAAAAAATGCTAGTCATAGGGTTCCCATATTGTGGGAATTGTTTGACTAGCCTTTTTTTCGGATTTGAAAATTTTTCTCGAATGAAAACAAAAACTCGAGAAATTGAAATTAATCTCATAAAAATAGTTTATAGTTAAGCGTTGATCTCAAAATAAATTGAAAAAAAAATTTTGAGTTTATTTTCCAAAAAAAAGCATTGAAAAAATGCTAATCATACAGTTTCCATACTATGGGAATTGTATGACTAGATTTTTTTCCGAATTAAAAAATTTTCTACATTGAAAACAAAATGTCGTTAAAATAAAGTTTGACCGCATAAAAATAGTCTTTATAGTTAAACGGTCATCTCGGAATGTACTGAAAAAAAATTTTGATGTTTTTTTCCGAAAAAAAAGTATTGAAAAAAGGCTAGTCATACAGTATCCATACTATGGGAATTGTATGACTAGCGTTTTTTTTAATTAAAAACTTTCTACATTAAAAAAAAATGTCATTAAAATAAAACTTAACCGCATAAAAATTGTTTATAGTTAAACGGTGCCATGACCCCTAATTTTTTTGAAAAAAATTTTTGAATTTTTTCCTTAAAAAAATGCTGAGAAAATGCTAGTCGAGCAGTTTTCATACTATGAATATTTCACGGACCGCATGATGGACCGCACCAATGGATGTATGCAAATTGCAGTGCACAAAAAAGTGTTCTTGTGTTCTGCAAAATTGCCAGCGATTCAGGTGCAGATAATTAAGAGACAATTACTGCCCGTTCGAATGTGACAGTTAGGCAAAAACTAAATTTGAGTGTGAAATCTAGGCCAAAGACCTAACTATTGTTTCTGGAATCACAAAACAGATCCATAAACATTGTTTTAGTGTTTAACTCGTACCATAGATTTCGATAATAGAAAATATAACAAAGCAGCTTGCATCAGGGTGAAGCCCTGATTGTTTCTACTGCCTATTAAGGGTCTATGGAGCAGTTAAAAAAAGAAAAACTCACTGTAATAAAATAAAGTAAAAAAAAAACTTGAGTGACCTACGAAAAAATCATCCCCCCACCCGGCTTTGAAAATACGGTTGCACTCTTTTAAACTCTAAGCAATTTAAGACCATACAATTTCACGCCCTATTTTTCGTTGCCTTACCACTTTAACATCGCTACAGTTTAAAAACCGCTTCTATAACCGTTTTTATAACACCGTTTTAATCCAAAATGAGAAAAACTTACTTCATAAGGGACTTTGGTGAATTGGACACATTTAAAGTCAGACAATTTCGCGCTACTTAGTTCGCGTAATTTTTGAAAAAAAATGACCTTGCCAATAATTTCAATGAATCGTTCCATACAGAAACAAAATGGCATTGCCATTGATTTCAATGAATCATTCCAAAATGAAGCAGAAACAAGCAATAGTTCAATAAAATTCGATGGCCCGCAAATATTTAGACGGCATTTGCCTAATATGGCCTGAGTTTCCAGACTTTTTCAGCCGGTATAGAAATTTAAAAAAGGTTTCACTAATGCCAAAAGCCCAAAAACTATTATTTTTCAGAATCTGTCTCGAACTTAAACTTATAACCTGGTCGCTTTGTCAGCTTTTTTGAACTGTTGGCACATCAGAGCAGTGCTGAAGAGTTTCAGGTCCCTAGTTCCAATCTAGCATCTCGAAAATAAGGGCGATTGTCATGGGTCTAAAGTGCTACGGCACGAGTCAAGTTCTTGAGTTTAATTACTTTTCTGGGAGTCTGCAAGGAAACGTCTTTTCAAAAAACACTGGGAAAAATTTAAGTAGGATTAAAATTTGAAATTTAATAACACAAAAAAAAATAAAAATGAGACAAAACTTAAAATGATTTAACACACACTAGATAACACTCTGAAAAAGTACAAATCAATTTTGTCTTCGTAAACGGACATTATGTTTTGTACTCTTTCATATAATATTTAATACTCGGTACTTTTTGTTTTTTTTTTGTGTGAAATAAAGTTCACTCGATGCATCAATAAACAATAGTTTTTCTACAGACTAATGTTTGGAGGCTGCCCACTACTATCCACATTTTGGGATCTGCTGAAATACGATTGGATCCCGAAATGACTTCCTTCGACAGCATTTGTTGTTCGAGCAATCCCACTCACGATCGCCTCTCGCTGGTTCCATAGGGAGGCTGGGAAAAAAATTTCACGGTTTGGCACCAATATCTTCATATAAGTAGAGCCGAAATAGAGACACAACTTGTCAATTTTCTCAATTTTTGCGGGTTCTATACATTTTCTGTCGCATACATTCTGAATTTTCTGAACAATCTTATCACAGGAATCGCCGATGTTTTCTTTTTTTCCTTATGCAAGAGAAGGCAGCATTTTTAAAGCCAGCGCTAAGTCGTGATTCGTTTCGTAGTTCACTTTTTAAAAAACTCCTTAACTTTTCTTATGTAAGCCGGGAGAGATGGAACAAACAACCCAATAAATGAGCTTCGGTGAATGTTTTTCTTTGGAAGGACTGAAAAGCAGATTGCTCAAAATCTAACAAAAAAACTTTTAAGCCGGCAGTTTGGAGCTATATCAATTAACGCCTGCAAAAAAACGAATTTAGCTTTTTCGGTTTTGATAGGAAAGAGGCGTAAATGCAAGGTATTGCGCCACCTTGCATTTACGCTTCCTTCCTAACAAATACGAAATAACCGAAAATCGATTTTTGCAGACGTTAATTGATTTAGCACCCAACTGCCGACCTCCAACATTTTTGTTAGATTTCGAGCAATTAATGCCAAATACACTACCATTAACTGAATCGAGATGATAGAACAATTCTGGAGTGATTTCAAAAGTGCTATCGGCTAGCCAGAAAGATGACTCTCAGCATTTCGGGGTTGCCGCACAAAATGACTCTCTCGTGATCATTCGATCCACGCTCATACCGGATAATTACTTACAAACATTTCTGGGTTCTCGAAATTTTGCAAAATGGGGATGGGTGGTATAATAAAATCTAGCTGCTTACGTGTGTGCTCTGCCGTTCGGATCAGTTTGTCTTTAGTTGAGAGGGCAAACTGAGTGGCCAAATATTTTCTAACTGCCAAAATTGCACTGGCAACTCCGATAATCGGGTTAAATCTTTCACTGAGATCTTTTAAAAGCTTTATGACATTTTTGACTTTTGTTTTTCCCGCTAAAACTTCATGGTTATGCTCTGCACGCCTCTCGATCAGTTCATTATTTCTGTTATGGCAGTTACTTGACATTTATTTGGTTAAAATTTTGAGCAACCCAGTTTCCGGTATACTTATTGTTTCGCTTGAAAACAATTCGAGGCCTGACGCTATCAGAATTGACTCAATTTTATATGCAACTGTGAATTCGAAAGAAGACTCAATCATAGTTCGTCTTTTGTGTTTGCTTTTGTTTATCACTTGCATTTGTGAGTCCCTTATAAAGCGACTGTCAAAATTTCTATTTGTCAAAAAATTCACGTCAATTTGTTATGAATTAGCACGAGCAGGTCTTTTTAGTGATCATAAAGGTTTAGCGAAAAATCTGGATGAAAATAAATTAGGAACTTGTCGGAAAGAGTCTTAAGTGATTTAGGAAGCCTCATTTCAGCATGTATAACTCAGATAAATCAAGTTTTCTTCTATGGTGCGAGCGTTAATTGCAGGATTGACTTTGGGGTGATAAGAGTTAAGATAATGAATTCATACAGCCTTAACTATAGTAGTGAAATGAAAAGGTGTTAACATGTACGGTGTTAAACTAGAAAATAAGAGTTGAAATGTTGTGGTTTAAATTGATTAGTAGTGAAATGACTAGGTGTTAACATGTACGGTGTTAAATTTTCGGACAACGAAAGTACAAGGTGTTAAAATTAGCTCCTAGTAACAAATCAATTATGGCAAATAAGCTGCCTTCAACCAATTTGGAATAATTTCTAAAAAAGAATTAAAGCTCCGCTTACGCGATAATAGCGCGAAATATACCGCGCGGTAATTGTCGCAAATTGGTCAAACTGGCGCTCATTAAACCGCTAGAAATTTACAAAAAAAATGGTCAAAGGTGAAATATGTTTTCAAGTTTCAGGCTCAGGCCAACAACACCTTTTGGATGATATGAAAAAAAATTCAGTCAGAAATGACTAGTTTAAAAGCCGAAATTTGTCTGAAGAAAAAACAAGACTGCTCGTATCAGGGCAAATCCCCGAAAGATTCGATTGCTATTTAAGGTCAATGGAGCAGTATTAACGGAAAAAAATTAATTGTAATAGAATAAAATGAAAAAATTTTTCTAGAACTTGAGGTTTTTTTTTGACAATCATCCCCCAACACGCCATATAAAGCACAAAAGAATAAATTTCGCTCCTTTTAACAAATCAAATATGGCGAATAAGCTTCTTTTAACCAATTTGGAACGATTTCTAGGACGGAATAAATCTCACCTTACGCATTAAGAGCGCTAAATATATAGTGCAATAATTGTCCCAAATTGGCCAAAATGGCCATCTTTAAACCACCATAACTTTACGAAAAACAATTAAAGGCAAAATATCTTTCCAAATTTAAGCTCAGGACAAGAATACTTTTGAATGATAATAAAGAAATTGGTCAAAAATGACTAGCTAAAAAAATTGAAGTTTGTCTGTATGAAAAAAAACGCACCCCGAGCACAAATAATCCGTTACTTTCATTACAAAAGTCGGTACAAAAACCACCCGAGCACAAACATCCCGAAAATGTGCTCCGAATAGAAACATATGCTCCAATACAGAAAAATATTCTCCGAGTTTTGAAAATTTTTGTTCATCATTTGGGATAAACACGTTCCGTTTTCGGTCGTTTTTAGCTTCAAATAGGTTTAAAAAAATAATTTAAGTTTCCAATGCTTTTTTGAACAAAGTTTTTATTCTTGTTTGAGATAAACTGCCGTTTCACCATGTGATATGAATATTTTTTTTCAGCATTTGCAACAAATTGCACTTTCAGTATTTGACTTAAGTGGCTAATGCAACATATGAGATAATTAGCTAAATCAGTGTTTCATATAATTTCTAGTTATGATGATCATTAGTTGTGAAGTTGCCATTTCAGTATATGAGGTTAATGGACTTTTAGCTTTTTCAGCGTGTGAGAGTAGTTGCATTATTGTTATTCCGACTTTCGTAACGAAAGTAACGGAAAATTGGTGCTCGAGGTGGGTTTTTTCTTCAGACAAATTTCGACTATTTAACTAGCCATTTTGACGGAAATTTTTTTATCAATCGGAAGGTATTGTTGTGCTGAGCTTAAAATTGAAAAAATTTTTCATCTGTGATTATTTTTTGTAAAGTTATGGCGGTTTAAATATTGCCATTTTAGCCAATTTGGGACAATTAACGCGCGATATATTTCGAGATATTAACGCGTAAGCGGATATTCGATCCTTCTTAGAAATCGTTCCAAGTTATTTGAACGAAGCCTATTTGCCATTATTGATTTGTTACAAGGAGCAAAATCTACAGTACTTGTTATGACGTATGGGGGGATGTTTTCACCAAAAATCTCAAATTGTTTTTTTTTAAATATTTTAATTTTATTTGATTACGTTTAATTTTCATGCTATTACTGCTCTACAGACCTTAAAAGGCACTCCAAACATTCAGGGCTCCACCCTGATATGAGCAGTCTCGTTTACATTTTTTGCGACGAAAGGTGAATTCAAGTTTAAGATAATTGTATGATTTTTTCAGTATTTGAAAGAATAGTCTCAGAATTGATGGTTATGACAATCGTCCTTCAGCTACAAAAAAGCCACTTTTGTTGCATAAAACAGGACTAATTTTGATCAAGTTAACACTAATAGACCAAGTTAAGACCACCAACACCCCCCCCCCCCCCCCTCCCCCCTCAGGGATTCGATCCCCCCTTAGTACTATTTTGAGATATCCATTTTTGGCTGACTGACATTACAGGTTTTCTAAAGGCGCCAATTTTGGATAACTATCCTTAACGCGTAGCGTAACTCTTAAACTAGCTAATCAATCTTCACAAATTGCCTTGACAGAGGCTAATTGATACTTTTTACTCTTTGAGCTGGGAAAGTTTGCAAAAAAGCTGAGATAGGATCCACTGGTAGTGCTTG
Source organism: Symsagittifera roscoffensis (assembly GCF_963678635.1). Lineage (NCBI taxonomy): Eukaryota > Metazoa > Xenacoelomorpha > Acoela > Convolutidae > Symsagittifera > Symsagittifera roscoffensis. The sequence goes on from NC_087062.1 coordinate 82,281,345, forward strand.
TTCATGTTTATGCCAAAAATGATGTCAGTTTCATATATGACCGTAAAAGCAATCAAGTTTCCGCACTAATACGAGCAGTTGTGTATGCTCTGTATTACGAATTGTAAGTTACTCTTTGTTCATACAATCAAATCGTAATTTCATAAATTTCCAATTTCTCTCAAATAGATAGCTAAAAACAAACTTGGAGCGACAGTTGTAGCATAGCAGCATAGGAGCAGATGCCATCATTTTTTCTTATATTGTCGTACTGTATTGTCGTCCCAAAATTTCTATCCTTACGATGAAACAAGCAGTTGATATCAGGGCGGAGTTTTGAATAAAACAACTGCTCTTCAAGATTTCTGGAGTAGTTTCTAGAGTAGTTTTTGAAAGAAAAAAACATGTTTTTGCAAATTTTCTCTCACGCGCAAAGTCAAGTTCAACAAAATATGGTTCTCAACTAATGAGGTGTCATTTGGGCACATTATTCAGAACTTCAGAAAAGTTAATCCCAGTGAAATATATATTTACTTTTGAGTTCAAGGCATCAACCTCACTTTTAAACTTCACTTTATAAATTTCCTCAAAAATTCTCATGTAAGTTTGTGCTCGGGTTGACTTTCAGACTCTTTGTCCAAAACATAACTCTAAGGGCAAACTTTCTGTGCAATCAATCCGACCTGAAAAATCCATTTAATTCTTGGAAAGTCGGAACAAAAGGGGTCTGAGATGAAGCTTGAATGTATACGTCTATGGCTTTCGCAGTTTGCGCCAACCTGTGGAACTTGATGTGAAATAATCCACTTAATTAAATTATGAATACTACGAAACGTCAGGTAGTAGAGTACTCAATGATAAGCATTCAAAGCAACAAAAAAATGAAATTTTTGCATCGGCAAAAAGCAAAAAGCAAAAAAACGATTCAACAGCTGAAAAAACTCGTGAGAATTATAATTATAATTATTTTAGTTTTTTTTTCGTTTTTAGGTGTTTATGATGTTGAGTGTATCGGTTTTCACTCTGTGTCTCGTGTTGAATCTCAGCACTGTTTTCACCCTGGAAGAGAGACCCTTCTTCTGTGAAGTGAACGGATCCAGGGTCGATGCTGGTGAGAACTCAGGGTTCAATGACGTCTGTTCTTGTCCAGGTCGGTTTACTTCGAGACTGTTTTGTTAGCTCAATCCTTAATCAACCCATTACAAAATGAAACTAATTTGTTTTTTTTTGGCTTAATTACGACAGGCTTTTGACAAAAGCGACAAAATCTCAAACACAAAAATTTTATTGAAAAAAATGAATACTTCTTACTATTATTTTTTTACTATTCAAAACTCATTGAGCACCAAAAAATTTTCAAAAACGAACATTTTTAGGTCGACCCAGGGGCGAATTTGAGGGGAGGGGGCGCCTGAGGGATTTGGTCAAAAAAGGGTCTTTATAGTGATTTGGAGAGCTCAAAAAATCAATTAAGTCGACTTAAACAAAAAAGCGTTGACCAAATTATTTTTCCGAGCTTTCTAGACAAAGATCCTAGTTTGACCAAATATTTGGAACCGCAGGCAGTATTTTGAATCTAAAACAGGCAAAAAATCCGTTTTTAGGCACTTTTTGGAAGGTTTAACCCAGGAGTCGGATTTTTGAGCAGCCCCCCCCCCCCGCCCCTTCATCAAAATTAGTATATATTTTCGCCAAAGGCGATGTTAGAAAAGTTTGAGAATCTATGAGCAAAAATGAAAGTTTTAAAATAATACCAAAGGGATACTTTTTGCATGGACAAGGGGTCAAATTCCCTAGAATGGGGAGGGGGCGTCTGCGATGTTTTTTTAAAACATAATCTCTTACAGATATTTAATTCATTCGTAATTTAAGGTACGATTGTGTTCGACTTGACAAATGATGAGCCGACTTTGGTGGTCAAGTATCGCTTAATTTGCGAGAATGAAGTTCACAGACATTGGGCCAGATTCGCTTGGGCTTTTGGACTCTTGTGTAGCTCCCAAATCAATGGATACATGGCCGACAGATTTGGTCGCCGAAGCCAGATCTGCTTGTGCAGTGTGGTTCTTTTAGTTTTTGGTAATTTTTGTTTAAACTTTGGTCGTTTGAGTCACGCAAAAAAAAAATACATCAGAATAATAGTTAATTAGCATGATAAAAACTGTCTAATGGTAGTTTGTATCATGTTTTTTTTTATAATTATAAGATTTTATCCAAACGCATGTCATCAGGGGTGGATCTAGGATTTTCTCGAGAGCGGGGAGGCGGATTTTCCAAAAATTTTCGTTAAAGTGACCTTTTTTTAGATCAATCAAATTATTTGCCGACCCTCCCAAAGCACTTAAAAGACGCTGTTTTAGCCAAATTTTGTGTGCACCGCAGGCAAAAAGTTTAAAAAAAAAACCGAAAAATCGCGTTTTTCCGGCGCGCGCTGCCCCCTCAAAATTAAAATATATTGGCTCCAGAGGCGCCGTTAGAAATTTTTCAGGGCTCGTCATCAAAAATGAATATCTCAAATCAGTACAAAGGGTGACCGCCCCTGCAGGTCATGCTCTTTCACGGACTTCAAGCTATTCAGTTAATAATAGTTTTTGTTGATATATTCCTATTCTATTCCTGAATCTTAGATTCGTAACCAAATTTAAAAAAATTTCTAGTTAATCAACATGTAAACGTGAGATAGTCACACTATTCAGAATTGAGTATAATGATTTTCTGTTTTAGTTTCACAAACTTTGTTAAAGTCAATAGTTGCACGGTTACAGTTGCCCGCTTAGTTACAGTTTGACCGGTTACAGTTCCTTGTAGAGATAAGTCACAAAATTTCACGGCTTCCTTGAACGGGTTCAAAAAAAACGACTACAAGAAATTCTAGAGTTGTGTCCTGAATGAAAAGAATTATTCTAAAGTTGGTCAATTTCTGTCGGAATCCAACAGTACAAATCTGTTGACTGGTCGATTGTAGAGTTCTGTTCGGATTTCTGCAACACGGATGATGTGGTGATTGCCAGCAAAGACTTAAGTGATACGACTTGTTGGCCAAGTCAAAGGCGGGATGTTGTCCTCTATGACAATAACAATGTCTCCAATGGGGAATTGTCGTGATGGCGATTTCTTCCATTTAGCTTTTTGAGGCAGAGAAGTCAAGTATTCTTCTTTCCAACGTTTCCAAAATTGTCAAACTATGTTGTCAATGGCTTTGATTTGTCGACTGAGCGATGTCCTCTTGTCGCGCGTAGAATTCGGTATTGCTGTCAATAGTCGTCCGATGAGAAAATGTCCCAGAGTTAAAACGAGTGCATCGTTGACGCCATTAGATGGCAAAACAAGTGGTCTTAGATTGAGGGTGGCCTCAATTGGTGTCAGAACTGTCAGGAACTGATGAAGTTGTAGTCGCGTTTTCCCAACTGTTGGAAATAAATGTCGTCTCAACGATTTCACTGCCGCTTCCCATAATCCTGCGAAGTTTCACGCTCTTGGTAGAACAGTGTACCATCAAACACTGTTGTCGTTGGTAAAGGTGCCGAAGATTTCTTTGAACTTTTTTTTGTTCATCATCAATTTTTGGAATTCAATTTCACCTCTGGAGCCAATAAAGTAATCAAATTGTCACTATAAAAAGCTTTCGGTAATCCTCTTCTGGCGCAAAATTAATTCACAGAGTCTAAGGAATTGTCCTTTGTGAGAAAGTAGACGGTTTGCATGTGAACAGCTTTAGTTGCAAAGCAAATAAAGTTAGCCATATATACTTCATTTTCTTGGCGGCTGCTGTCTTTGATGTGGAAAGGTCCACAATAATCAAGCCCTGTGTTGCTGAATGTAAAACGTTCCACCGCTCTTCCGAGCGGCAAATCTCCTAGTTCTGGTTGAGGAAGTCTGTCGAATGCAAGGCTTGCAATTAAGAAGAGCTTGTTTGGCCAACGCGAGGCCTCCTGGTATCCATACCGTTTGCCAAAGGGTGTTGAGTGTCATCTGAGGCCCGCTATGAAACGATCCTTCATGCGCTTCCCTAATGAACAATTTTTTTTATTGGTGATTTCCTGGGAATGAGCACCAGAAACTTTTTGTCGATATCAAATGTTGAAATGGCGAGGCGTACTCTAGACAAATTAAGTTGCTCTCATCGTCGAAAAAGGGTGAAAGGCTCAGAAGGTTGCTGTTCCTTGGAATACGTTTCCCTTTCCTGGTAAGTTTAATAACGGCTAGATGATTCTGCTCAACCAATATTCACAGAGTCGTGCGAGCTTCCGTAACTTTCACGGCTGAAAGTTTTTCAGGTTTGCAGTTCCTCTGAGTTGCCGTCGTTCCCCTGACTGAACTTTACTAAGTTCCCATTGTCGTGAGTCGTCAGTTTTGTTGTCGTTGTTTTTGTTCCCTGAAATTCTGCTCGATGGAATTGTTGCATTCGCGCGATCAGCGATTGCTGACAAACCTGCAGTCCAACATCCGCAAAGCAGCTGAAGTCCCACTTCGTACCTTTACCTATAATTTCCCTACCTGTACCTTTACCAGAATGAGAATCAGAGGAGCTAACAGAATTCGCGCTTGTATCTAAATCAGTACCCACACTTGTTTCATCATCTGGCTTTGTCCCTGTATCTTTACTAGCATCGAATAAAAATGCGTTAGCATTATTCAAATCTTTACCAATACCAATACCAACCATCGCGCAAATACCTGCCCCTGTACCAATACCTTACCCGATTTCCTTATGAAATTTCATTGAGTGTTTTCGTTTACTCTCAGTACCAACTTTTCCCCCTTTAGTAACAGCTGATTTTGTAGCATAACCTTCCCGCGCATCATCGCTTTCTTATGTCCGCAAAGCTAATCTTGAGCCAGTACCCTCCGGAGTATCAATATCTCCTGTAGCAGTTGTTGCGTCGGCTACGTTTAGAACTGCAGCTTGAAAATCCAGCCTGGGATGCGTTCTGCAGTTTTGACAAATCTCTTGATGTAGCCTAAGATCCTGACATCTTTCGAAAGCCGTGAAAACCAGGTCATCAGATCTAAGACTCTGTTCTCTTTTTCCCCTGTCATCTTTGTAAGAGATCCGCTGTCTCCAATGTTCTGGTTTCCTGATGAGTCGAATCCGCCTGAATTGATTCTGCTCTCGGCCAGTTGCCTGATGACTGTTAGAGCCATGTTGGTCGGTTCCAACAAAGTTCTTGATATGATAGAGCTGATGATGAAAAACCCCGAAGAGCACAATCAGCGGGGTTGTCTTTCGTCGGCACAAATTTCCATCTCTCGGCTAGCAGAATTTCTTGAAGTTTTGCTAATCGATTAGCAACGAAAGCCTTCCATTTGCGAGGAAATTGTCGTAACCACGCGATTGAGAGTCGGTCCAGGCGAAGACAGTTTGCATGATAAACCGCTTGTCGCTGATGGTGACTAGAATTGCTTCCGCTAGTTTTGAAACGAAAAGTGCTGCACAAAGTTCATACTTAGAATGCAAATGCATTTAATAGGCCAACCCTTGTTTTTGCGGTCAACATTTTGACGTGTGTATCATCTTCGCTGGTTTCTTGTCAAGTATACAAGACAACTGCACATGCTGTAGTTGATGCGTCACAGAAAACTTGATGTTGAAGGTTTTTGGTTGTCAGCGTAGAAGAACTCGGCGAGACAACTTGTTGTTTTCCAGTTCCTTAAGATGATATGGAAGGCGTCCATAGTGTTCCTGAAAATTGACTGATTTCGTTTGATCCCACGAGATCTTGTCCATCTGCATGAGTTGTATGAATGATTTCAGTCAAATCATCGTAAGCGAAAGCCATTCAAGGGGGTCAAAGAGTCTCGTGACTTTTGAGAGTTTTTGTCGTTTGGTCACCGGAATATGTTCGACTATTTTAATTGCAAAACTAAAATGATCTGTCACTGGGTTCCATTTGATGCCGACTGTTTTGATGACATAATCGTCACTTTTGATAGTGCTGTTTCTCGATAGTGTACTGGGAGTTGTTCTACTAGCTTCGTGTCGTTTGATGTCCATTTGCGAAATTCAGATCCAGCTTTATCAAGTTTTGATGAATCCATCCTGTAGCTGAATTGCTGATTCACTATCTGAAGATCCTGAAAAAATGTCATCGACGTACATCTCGTTGAGTGTTGCTATCCTAAAGGAGTCGTCGTCACTTTCTTCAGCAAGCACTTGAAGAAGTCTTATCGAATGAAAAGCTGAAGAAGCAATTCCATACGTAACTCTGGTCAATCGGTAAGGCTTAACTTCTGTCGAAATTTGATGTTTCCGCAAGATGCGCTGATAGTCTCTATCTGCTTCTGCCAATTCCTCCTGGCGGTACATTTTGCAAAGTCCGCTAAAAGTGCTACCTGATGCATTCGGAAGCGAATCAAAATGCTGCAGAGGTCTTTCTAAACTGTAGGTCCAACGATCAGTTTGTCGTTGAGTAATATTCCGGATGTCGTTTTTGTTGATGCGTCGAAAACCACTCGAAGCTATGTTACCGTGCTTGAATCCTTGAAGACGCAATAATGTGGCATGTAGACATAAATATAATGCGGTCGCACCAACTCGTTGTCTGAAACTTCCGTCATATGGCCAAGGTTAATAAGCTCGTTGATGAAGTTGTTGTACTACTATCAGAGCTCAGGGTTCCTTTCCAAACGAAAGAGTAAATTACGTAATCGTTTGCGAGCCTGCTGTAGTGAGTCTCCAAGTAGTCCAACTTCTTCATTGAATGGCAGTTTTACCACAAATCTTCCATCTGGTCTGCGTTTAGTTGTTGCTTTGAAGTGTTCCTCACATTTAAGAGATTCGTTGATAGTCTCTGTCTGCCTCTTCCAACTCCACCTTGCGGTTCATTTTTGCAAAGTCGGCTAAAAGTGCTACCTGATGCATTCGGAAGCGAATCAGAATGCTGAAGAGGTCTTTCTAAACTGTAGGTCCAACGATCAGTTTTTCGTTGAGTGATATTCCAGATGTCGTTTTTGTTGATGCGTCGAAAACCGCTTGAAGCTATGTTGCCGTACTTGAATCCTTGAAAACGCAATGATGTGGCATGTAGACACAATTATAATGCGGTCGCACCAACTCGTTGTCTGAAACTTGCGCCATATGGCCAAGGTTAATAAACTCGTTGATGAAGTTGTTGTACTACTCTCAGAACTTAGGGTTCCCTTTCAAATGAAAGAGTAAACTACGTAGTAGTTTGCGAGCCTGCTTCAGTGAGTCTCCAAATAGTCCAACTTCTTCTTTGAATGGCAGTTTTACCACAAATCTTCCATCTGGTAAGCGTTTAATTATTGCTTTGAAGTGTTCCTCACATTTAAGCTCCTCTGGTGTCCACAGTTTTTGTTCTGGAACTTCATCGATTTCTCAAAAACAATGTAAATTTATGTTGCTATCGTCGCTAACAAGAAATGTCTGTTGTAGTAAAGTAAATCCGTCCAATTACAAGCCAGTCCAAAACTGAGAATCGATAGAAAATTGAACCTGTCTGTTCCTTGATTCTGTTGTTTCCAATAATCAGATCCTCGTAGTATGCTGCTCCAATGATCATATCAATTTCCCGTGGAATGTTGAATCCGGGATAGGCCAATTGTAATTCCATCACTGTTCTCCAATTGCCGTTGTTGATTCGTACCGAAGGCAAATTATTGATGAGCTTCAGACAAATTGATGCTGTTATTGAGATTGGTTCATTATCTGAGGGCCAAATGAGTAGATAAAATTGTCCCTTGTTGTTGCAAACTTCGTTTCCTCCAACTCCTTGTTGTCTGCTTCTGTCTGCGTATCTGTAAAAGTTGAACCGCTGCTTCTGTTATCAGATTGTTCAGATTGAATCCAGTACTCCTCGAATGTGAAATACTTCTCCATTGATCTCGAGTGGAATGATGGCAGTTTGAAGAAAACTTCGTCCAGAGATTTTTCATGAAATGCTGCCCCGGTAAATTTTTGTTATCTGTTTTCATTTTTGCTGAGTCTGCTGTGTTGCAGTGTCTGGTTTTTTTTACAACATTTTACTGCTCACAATGAAGATGAATTTTGTGCATCTGTTCAGATTCTTTGCATCGAGATCCAGAACAACCCTCACTTCGATTTCCAGGTCGAAAACAGTTGAAGCACAGATGTTTAACTTCGATCAGTTGAGATCTGTCTTATATTGACAGGTTTTTGAAGATGTCGCATCTACAGGTTTGATGGTTCTTTCCACAGCATTCGAATTCATCCTTGTCTGATGTAGCTAGATTTGTCTAAAGTGTCATGTTACTTCTTTTCTTTTCGAGCTGTTGATTACCAATGGAATTCGATCGCAAAGATGATGTTTCAAGAGCTTGGCATCTCTGTTCGAGAAGTTTCTTGAGCTGGTCATAACGCTGAGGATCTCTTTCTGTTTTAGATATTTCCCAAGCTTTCCATGTTTCAATGGGAAGTCGTTCCGTCAGGAGTTAAACATTAAAATTATCCTGTTGATCCACTGGTTGTTATAATTAAGCGAGTCGGTGTTCCTTTGTTGTTTTCATGAGAGTTCGTAAATCTTTGGAGTTTTCTGTTGTCAACGAACGTTGCTTGAAAATTTCGTGGAAATGTGATCTCAAAATCAAGTTTTGTTGTCGTATCGGTTCTCCAGAATGTCAATGGCAATGTCAAAGTTGTCATTTGTAATCGTTATGGAATGTAGTAGTTTGTCCGCGTCTCCAGTCAGAGAAGATTTCATTTGCTGTAGCTTTTGGCTCTTCGCCAGTCTCGTGTTTTCAATCACAGCTCCTTTGAACAACTCTACGAACAATTTCCACTCCATGTATCCTCCAGAAAAAACAGGGAAAATTAATTTTGGTAGTTGACTTTTACATCTGTCACTCGTAGAAACTTATTTTTTAACGTCGAAATCATCTGCTGCTTGGATCTCATCGTCTAATGACTGCTCATCTGTGATCAGTTCTTGTATCTTGCTGTTGGAGTTTGAAAGTTGGCCCTGTTTCTGGCATATGAGATTTCCAGTTGCTCAAGTCTTGCTGCTCCTGTTTCATCATGAGTTCCGCGCTTTTGAATGATCGTGTTTGCTTCATTGCAGTACCTGGTTACTCGTCGAAGAGATGCTTGGTAGCGTTTGAGTTGGTCCAACTTTTCTGTCATCTCAAATGGCTGTGGATGTTTCACTCATGGTTTTGATATTTCTATTCGTCAATGGGATTGTTGAAAACTTTGATTGATGAAGATTTCGTTCTGTGGGGGAGTCGAAATGGCAAATCTGTGTTGAAATGCCAGATGAACTAGTTGGTCTGTGATGCCGACTGTTTCCAACCCGAGAAGTATTTCGCTGCAAAAAGGAAAAGGTAAGTACAAAATTCGTCACGGGGACAGAAACCAAACCAAAAAACCAAAAACTTACTAAAAAAATGAAGGAAGCGTAGCGTCGCGCGGAATCGCTGAAGTAAAACGTCAATTTATCTGTTGTACTGCAGTAATTTTCGAAAAGATGTCCAGTATCGATTTTTCGGACAACTTCCGGGGTCTATCAGTGGTTAATCAACCTTCAACTTCTCTGAACTCTCAGTGAAGTTGAATGTGGGGGGGGGCTAAGTTTTCATGATTACTGACTGCCGACTAAGTACTATCCTAAAAGTTCACTGTAAATCTATCAAAATTAGTTCGCGGACCAGTTTAGTTTTATTTACTCCAATTCTTTTCCTAAATCTTAGATTCCTAATCAAATTAAGATAAATTTCTAGTTTATCAACATGTAAACGTGAGAAAGTCAAACTGTTCAGAATTGAGTATAATGATTTTCTGTTTTGGTTTCATGAACTTTGTTAAAGTGCACGGTTACAGTTGCCCGCATAGTTGCAGTTCGCCCGGCTACAGTGCCTTGTAGAGATAAGTCACAACAGTTTCGTACGAAAATTTCCAAAGCACAAAAAATAACTGAACCCTTTTAAAACTTTTTTCTTAGTAGAAAAAACTCTGATGCCCCGCTGCTCTCTCTAAACACATTATGAAAACCTTCAAGTTTTAAGTTTTTAGAAAGTGGTAACGTGCAATAGTTGCAAAAAGTGACCATTTTTAGTTGTTAGGGGGCCAAATTTGTCAGACTTAAATCAGCAACTGTTCTTAGTGCCCAACCCACCACCCCCCAAAAAATAAGTCTATTCTCTCCAAACAATTTAAGATCAATATTTTGTTCTGTTAGAAGGAAAGCTTAGGTCAGCAACTGCGTGGTTTGAGAAGACCTATAACCAAATTAAAAGTCTATCTCGAAATTGATTCGGTTGAAAGATTGAGTCAAATACAAAGCGTCAAATATAAACTCAAGTTCAATGTATAAAATCAAACAAAAAAAAATCATAAAACAAAATATAATTCAAACACAAGATAGATCGACAAAAATCCAAACCGTTACCTACAGTACTGCCACAATAAGGCTTATGTAAAGGCTTATTTTAGCCTTTTTTTAACTCCACGCATTCTTAAAATACAAAAACCAGTTTGATTTGGATTTTTTTCTCCACAATTGATGCCTTGAGTTGACAATCAAAACCTATTTCACTTTTGTTTTGAAAAAAAAACTGGTTACTTTTGTGTTCGTTTAACTAATAGTTTTAGCAACAAAAAATAACTCAGCTTGCAAAGAAACCTAAATAAAACGGAGGTATCAGTTTCGTTTCACATTTTGCTCTTCTGTTTTTGTTCATTGGTTTCAAAAATAGCACTTAAGCATTGATCGCAAAAATGGTCTTCGTAGTCAATTTGCCTGCATTTAAGTTTTCATCAATGCTGCCGCTCTTAGATTGCAAAATAGTAAAGGGGTCCTTCTGAAATAAGTGGTGTGCTAAAATAACAGTAAATCAATTTTGTCGCGAGATTATAGATTTCGGTAACAATGATAAAAATTTTGTTGAGTTCAATAATTTTCAGCAAAATGATTGAAAAATAGTTTGAAAATTGTTTAGGTCTTCATAATTGATCGTTTTGCAACCTCAAATTTCAATCGGTATGAGATTGGGTTAGAGTTTAGAAGCTACCAAACTTCATTAAAATTGACTTAAATCAGTTGAGGCACTACCAGGGGCGGATCTAGGTTTTTCTCCAGGGGGGTATCGGATTTTCAAAAAAATTTCGGAATGTTGTCGACCTTTTTTTTGGTCGAGCAAATTGATTTTCCGAGCTCTCCCAAAGCACTAAAAAGTCCCAAAACACGCCAAAAAAAACTTTTTTGAAAATTTAAATTTAAAAAAATCGCGTTTTTTGGCGCGCGCTCCCCCTTAAAATTAGTATATTGGCGCCAAAAGAGCCTTAGAAAAATTTTAGGGTCTGTCAGCCAAAAATAGATATCTCAAAATAGTTCAAAGGGGGGACCCTTTGGGTCTTCAGGGTGTCGAATCCCAAAGAGAGAGAGAGCGCGTCCTCCACCCGCCCCCGCCCCCCTCTAAATCCGCCCCTGGGCACTGCGATTCATCCTAAGATTTCCGGTCGGTCAATTCAAATTAAGATTGAAATAAAACGGACTTAAGTTAATCAAAATAACCAAAATACCCACATGTTTTTTTTTCGCTCAGTTTCACTTTTTGCTTTTCAGCTGTTTAAAAATTTTTAAAACAATGTTTCATCCAATCAAATTGAAATTATTTATCCGGAAAATTTAGGGTCAACTTTGGTGCCTAAAAGCCTATTTAACTTGATTTGAATTCTTTTTGCTACAAATTTTCAGCTTTTTTCATCGAAATTGGCTCATATCGATTTTTTTGGGTTGTAAATAGATCACGTAAATTTCACGTAAATTTTTCGTAAAAAACCTAAAATACCATTTGATATATCATGCGGTAATTAGTCCTATAATTAATCCTATAAACTTCACCATTGAATACCATGACAGGTCTTTTCAAATTTGAGCTCTGGGCAAAATAATTTTCCAGGATGGGAAAAACCGAAAATGGGCCGGAGAAAACAAGGCACATATCTTCCTTGATTACCCATTTGTATCAAAATAAAAAATTATCGCTTTTCTTCCTTGATTACCCATTTGTATCAAAATAAAAACAAATCAATCGCGTTAGTACCAAAAACATTCAATTGGCCAAACACTACTAACCCGACAATTTTAAGCTCTTGGCTTAAATTCGCCGGTGGGTCACTATGCTGCGGCGGTCACTATTCTGCTGTTTAGTTTTCTTCTGTTGGAAATGTAATAATTGGTTGTTTCACAATTCGACCAATAAGAAATCGA